>NC_087548.1:72345454-72621635 GCF_963921805.1 Phalacrocorax carbo | reverse complement strand
GAAGGAGAAGGAGAAGGAGAAGGAGAGAAGGAGGAAGGAGAAGGAGAAGAGAAGGAGAAGGGAGAAGGAGAAGGAGAAGGAGAAGGAGAAGGAGAAGGAGAAGGAGAAGGAGAAGGAGAAGGAGAGAGAAGGAGAAGGAGAAGGAGAAGGAGAAGGAGAAGGAGAAGGAGAAGGAGAAGGAGAAGGAGAAGGAGAAGGAGAAGGAGAAGGAGAAGGAGAAGGAGAAGGAGAAGGAGAAGAAGAAAGAGAAAGAAAAAGAGAAAGAAAAAGAGAAAGAAAAAGAGAAAGAAAAAGAGAAAGAAAAAGAGAAAGAAAAAGAGGAAAGAAAAAAGAGAAAGAAAAAGAGAAAGAAAAAAGAGAAAGAAAAAGAGAAAGAAAAAGAGAAAAAAAGAGAAAGAAAAACAGAAAGAAAAAGAGAAAGAAAAAGAGAAAGAAAAAGAGAAAGAAAAAGAGAAAGAAAAAGAGAAAGAAAAAGAGAAAGAAAAAGAGAAAAAAAGAGAAAGAAAAACAGAAAGAAAAAGAGAAAGAAAAAGAGAAAGAAAAAGAGAAAGAAAAAGAGAAAAGAAAAAGAGAAAGAAAAAGAAAAGAAAAAGAAAAAGAGAAAGAAAAAGAGAAAGAAAAAGAAAAAGAGAAAGAAAAAGAAAAAGAAAAAGAGAAAGAAAAAGAAAAAGAGAAAGAAAAAGAGAAAGAAAAAGAGAAAGAAAAAGAGAAAGAAAAAGAAAAAGAAAAAGAAAAAGAGAAAGAAAAAGAAAAAGAGAAAGAAAAAGAGAAAGAAAAAGAGAAAGAAAAAGAAAAAGAAAAAGAAAAAGAGAAAGAAAAAGAGAAAGAAAAAGAAAAAGAAAAAGAAAAAGAAAAAGAAAAAGAAAAAGAAAAAGAAAAAGAAAAAGAAAAAGAAAAAGAAAAAGAAAAAGAAAAAGAAAAAGAAAAAGAAAAAGAAAAAGAAAAAGAAAAAGAAAAAGAAAAAGAAAAAGAAAAAGAAAAAGAAAAAGAAAAAGAAAAAATAAAAATAAAAATAAAAAGGAAAAGAAAGTGATTGCAAAGGTAATCACTCACCACTTCCCATGGGCAGACTGATACCTAACCTATTTGACTTGTGGATTCAAATTTTCTCTTTTCAGTGTGGTCTATGGTTAGCAAAGGCAACAGGGGATGTGTCATTCCCCTGATTGTTGCCGATTTGCTGAGCTACAGCATGTCACCTTCCAATCAATACTTATTTTGTAAGGCCTTGTAGGAGAAAACTGTAGTCTGAAAATTTACAGACTTCAGCCCTTTTGCTTCTACTTGCCTATAAAAAGGAACAGTTCCCTCAAATTCCCAGAGGAAGGTGTCTCAGGATCCTTTTGGAGTTTTATAAAGGAACAGATAGACAGAAACCTAAGTCATGGGCAGGACACAGGAAGTGGATGGAAACATTGAGTAGTAGATTCAGTTGTCCAGTAGATTTGGGACCATGGTTATTTAAAAGCTGTCACCCAAAACTATCTGATTTACATTTGCAATGGTGTTGGGGGGGGAGGAGGGGGGGATGTAATACAGGTGTAAACTGTACAAATATAAAAAACTTGCTATGTAAACTGCAAATATAGGAAGAAAGAGAACTGCAAAATATGCCACTACCATTCAGAAAACTTGCCTTATGGAGGAGGTTTGGTTCTTCACTAAGCTGTATTTATATGAAACAGGAATCACTGCATAAATTACAATAGCTTTATATTCTCATGAAAATTAGAAGAAAATAAAAGTCAAAACTGAATTTGCAGACAAGCACATTTATTTAATTTGAAAAAATCATTGTGTGACAAAACTGTATCCCAGTTTTATCTTGCCAGGAGCTGACTATTTGATAAATATATTAATTACACACAGATAGTTTTAAATAAAATATAATTGCCTTAAGATTTTTGCAAGTGTAAGTAAATTTGCACTTTGTAATCTTTTTTGAAGAACTCAGTCATCTTGAAGCAGCTGACTTGGACTGTATCTGTCCACCAGTGTTGTTATCCTTGCCTAATTAGTTTTGCTTCATTGCTGCTATAATTTTGCTTGACATAGCATTGAATTGGGGCTCAGAAGGCAATCAGCAACTAACAAACATAATGGCTATTCATTACACTTGCTGACCGAGCAATTAGCATCTGACTATACCACTTTGCCTGTGTATGTGCTAGTCTTTCATGTACTCATTTTTACATTATAATACTTCTGTACACATGACACATGCACATTTGAACTCACATGCAAAGTTCATCTCAAATTCTTACTGCATTTAGAATGGAAAATGGAAGAAACATGAAGTGGAAGAAACACTAAGTAAACGGTAACAACAGAAAGACGTATTGCTCTATTAATTTGTATCCAGACTTCCTCTCTGCAAACAATATATATCTCACTCTATTTGGATAGAAGCCACCTTGCAGAAAGAAGTGAAAAATATGTTAATAACTCTGGTGAAATGTAGATGTGGGTTGAAATGGAAACATATATTTGGACACTCTGTTATTGATCCCTTAGTGGTTGAATTGCTGATACTGGGATGCTGAACTGGTAAAATGGATGGAACGTGTGTGTATGTCTTTTCACAGAGGAACAATTCTCAGAAATTACACATATCACTAAAAGACTAGACAGCTGTCTGTCTCATTATAAAATGAAGTTATATAAAACAGCTCTACTGACAAATTCCTGATATGCACAGCATCAAAGAAAATTTTGCATGTATAAACCACGCATTTGGACTGAGGCAAAGGGCTCGCTGGGAAAAAAACCCAATATGGTCATAATGTAAAGGAAGAGTAGTAGTCGGTAAATCTAGCATAGGCACACATAGCAAAATGCATAGAACACAAACTGGCCAATTCTTTCTTATTCTTTTCTGGTATGCCATGTTTCTGATTCAATTTCTTCTTTATAAGCTCTTTACCTGTTTTCAATTTAAATTTTGTTTTTTCCAAAATCCCTAAATACTTCAATTATGACTTGGGAAGCACCGAGCAAAAGGACATCCAGAAGGGCTGCCCCTTCAGCTGTTCTTGGAATATGAGACAAATCAGTATGGTTGCAGTATTAGCCCACGACTCAGCTTCCTCAAAGAATCACCATGCAATATCCATTTAATTGATTTTGGATGCATAAAATTTATCTTAAGTATGCACACAAAATACTTACCACTCCTTCAGTCAAACCAGCTTGCTTTCTCCTAATAAGAAGAAAGCTTTCTCCCATGCTTACTTCTACTAGCAGCAATGCAAAAAACTGTGATGTACCTCTCACAGTGGCACTCTGTTTAGATAGGGTAGGGAAATGTACACCAGTCATCACTTTGGGCAGATGGTTTCTGGCAGAACATACATTCAAGAGTAATCACCTGATGTGCAACTTCATTTAACTGTGTCCAGCTTAGCTTAGCTCTGACAGGTGTAAAACAGTGGCTGGCATGGAAGAGTATTTCTTTATTCTTTTTCTCTAAAGAATAATAATTCTTCTCTGACTTCAATTTTCTATGGCAAAAGATGGGATTTTTTCAATATAATTTTAGTACAGAAAAGTAGAAAATACCCAAATATTTGTTGCTGTTGCAGTATCATAACATAGAATATGCCTACCAAGCCGAAGTTACGGATCTAGTTTTGTAGTGGAGATTTTGCTATCAAATCTAAAAAGAATGGGAAAAAGTGTTCTTTAAAAGATGTTTGGGTCTCACCATTACATTTTAGTGAAAGGGAAACCTTGTTACAAATATTGTCAGATTAAATTCTTTGGCAATGAAGTGAGAAATCTGTGATCCTTTAATATTTGGTTCAGCTTTTTTCTGCTTTTGAGGCAGAAGGTTACTTTCAACAGCTAAAGTGTGACTTTGTTTCCTTTTTTTAAAAAATAAAGATAAATCTTTGCATGATCTATGGCAGTATTAGGAAATTTTAGACTGGTGTAAGGTTAGGGAGATAAATATTTACTCTATGCTGAGAGGATCAGGTCTTGCTTTGGCAACCTGAGACAGGTTTCAGTGTATTTAGCTGGACGGTTTTTTCCATGTTTTGTTCAAAATTGTGGGCTCCATAATAAAAGAAGCAGCAAAACAAGCACCCATTAAATTACTTAAATTATGCATGTCACAGCAATGAATAATAATTTGCTTGATAAATAGCAGAAAATATTATGTGGATTAAAATTATAAAGACAATTTCGGTAATAAGCTGGGAATAATATATAACTTGAGACACCAGCGAGCTGTCCTTCAGCCTAATTTGGCTTCCAGCTGTGGCCTATGTTTTGAGATGAAGCTATTTATTTTGAGTAATTTTCATAAAGACTCAGCCAAAGATGTAATGTAATGCCATTGCATAGCAGCTGATCTTTGAACTGCTCCAGAATAAAATATTATGCCATTTGCAATGATCTATAGTAGATGTTTCTTTCTATCACTTTTTTCCAGCTGCTTTAAGTGAAAATGTTTTCATTATCCAAATTAGGATCCCTTTTGCTAAATAATGATAAACATGGTTTTAAAAAGAAGGAAACCCACAGGCTGAAAAGTAATATGCCTTGTCCACTTTTTGTGTTTGCTTCAACTATCGTGTTTTGTCACGTTCAAGGACAGAGTGGAAGCACAACATATATATCTGTATGTATTTATGCATGTAGCCAAGAGTTTATTGATAGTATAATTGAAATCTTGACAGTCTCATTAAAGTATCATTAATCTACATATAATAGTTACAAAAATAAAGAATAATAATGCAGTTAAAATTATTATACACAGTCTTTGTTTCTACCCTTTTTCTTCATGTTATGCTAAACTTCCTGCTGCTCCTCTGGGTCTTAAGGTTGATGGTTTCATGCTGATGTTGGCAGTGAGAGTGGGTTCAGCATCTGGAGTCCTTTGCTGGGAAGAATAATGTGTCCATGTTGATGGTTTCTTCTTCACTCTAGGATCCGCACAAAGTTATTTTTATATGTTTACTAGCATACTTTTACACATACTTCTTTTTCGCTGCAGCAGCTCCAGGTTACATGTGAATTTGCTGTATAAAGTGGCTTTTCCCAATATTAGACATAGAACAACTTCTTTTTACTTTTTGTTGCCCTTAAAACCAGTTTTGCCCAGCCCTAGGTCTGTATTCTTTAAATGACCTTGGGTGAGTTCTTTATAGCTGTGGGGTCACCAGTGCCAAGCCTGTGCCCCATCTCTTGTCATTGCATGCCTGTTCTCCTCTAGGCCCCATTATTTGTCTCTACTGCTGTCGTACCAGGTCTTTCTCTACACTGTGTGGTTAAGGTTAGAGTCACAAATACTTCATTCTTCACAGATTCCCTTCTTGTTGCTGCTATCTGTGTAAAAATACAATTGTACCACACAAAGATACACAAAAATAAAACACGTCAGCCATAGATACCTGGTCAGCTAGAGAAATTGCTGTTACAGTTAAACCAAATGAGAACAAAGCTGGAGGCAGGTCAAGAAAAGTTCAGACAGAGCAAGCCCAAAAAGCCTCCTTCCTGAGGACTTCCAAATCTGCTACAAAGGTTGTGGCCTGTTACTAGCAGTGGCAATGCTGTATTACAGGGCTATCAGTTACAATTTCCACCAGTGAATATGCAGGTTTGCTGACCATTGACCATGATATGATTCAGTGATTCTGGAGCTCTGAGTCAGTTACACTAAGTTCTAAAATTGCATTAGCTCTGGAAGTACAAGAGCTTTCACCTAGAATGTGAAGTACTAACACACCCTACATTAAAGACTAAGTTTGGAAAAGCTTCATCCACTGAGTTAGGGACTTGTATTGGCTGGATTTAAATGGCTGGATATAAATGCCCTTTGGTATGGCATCTGATTACCAAAGGAACAGAAGTGACAAAATCTGTATGTTTGGTACCTGGTCAAGAAAATGTGCCTTGATTTATATCTTCACAGGGCCATACGCATCTGGATATAGACCAGTGGAGGTACCAGAATTTTGTTCCATAGAATGACTCTAACAATTACCAGGGAGGTATCCACACCATTTCCTCTAAATAACTTAATGGCCCAAACATTCAGCCAGAATCATCTAAGAGCTAATAAATTTTGTTCACAGGCAAATGCAGTACTGTTTCTTCAGCAGCAGCCTGCAACTTCCCGTGCTGAGTCCCACATCAGGTACAGCCCAGGAGCCATTGGAGGTGATTATTCTCTATCACGCAAGCAACTGGCATCTATATTACTGCACTGCCTAAGTGTTGACAGACCAGATCAAACACAATGGGAGTCACCAAGGTGGTTGGGGGCTGGAACACAGGCCCTGTGAGGAAAAAATGAGGGCCTGGGGCTAAATCAGCTTGGAACAGAGAGGGCTTTGGTGTTGGGGTGTTGGAGGCAACAACTTATTAGCAGCCTACCCATACCTCCACAGTTCATTACTGAGGTGCACTGTGGGACCACAACAGGCATTGGTCAGAGGGGTTCCTACTGGATAGAAGAGGGGTGGGGGTGGAAGGGGAGGTGGGTGGAATTTAGGATAATTAAGCAATGGAGCAGGTTGCCTAGAGAGCTTGTCGAGTCCATATTTTTATGTCTTCAAGACCTGGCTGGAAGAAGGCCTAAAGCACCCTAGTCCAAATGCAAAGCTCACTCTTCTTTGAGCAGGAGGCTACACGGGAGCTCAGATAAATGCCTTCCAGCCTGGATGGTGTTGTGATTCTGGGACTATGATTTCTAGTTATGCTTTCCCTTGAAAGCATTGTTCATAATGTCTTCCTGTGGATGATTACCTGGCTCTGGTGGACACTTCCTTCGTAGTATCATAGAATTGTTAAGGTTGGAGAAGATGCTTAAGATCATCGAGTCCAACTGCTAACCTATCACTGTCAAGTCCACCACTAAACTATATCCTCAAGCACCACATCTACCCTTTTTTTAAATACCTCCAGGGATGGAGACTCCACCACCTCCCTGGGCAGCCTGTTCCAGTGCTTGACAACCCTTCCAGTGAAGAATTTTTTCCTAATATACAACCTAAACTTCCCCTGGTGCAGCTTGAGGCCATTCCCTCTTGTCCTATCACTTGTTACTAGGGAGAAGAGACTGACCCCTGCCTCACTACAACTTCTTTTCAGGTAGTTGCAGAGAGCGATAACGTCTCCCCTCAGCCTCCTCTTCTCCAGGATAAACAACCCCAGAACCCTCAGCTGCTCCTCATCAGACCTGCTCTCCAGACTCTTCACCAGCTTCATTGCCCTTCTCTGGACACGCTCCAGCACCTCAATGCCCTTCTTGTACTGAGGGGCCCAACACTGAACACAGTACTCGAGGTGCGGCCTCACCAGTGCCCAGTACAGGGGCACGATCACCTCCCTGCTCCTGCTGGCCACACTATTGCTGATCCAAGCCCGGATGCCATTGGCCTTCTTGGCCACCTGGGCACACTGCTGGCTCGTGTTCAGCTGGCTGTCAACCAACACCCCCAGGTCCTTTTCCACCAGCCAGCTCTCCACCCACTCCTCCCCAAGCCTGTAGTGTTGCATGGGGTTGTTGTGATCCAAGTGCAGGACCCGGTACTTGGCCTCGTTGAATCTCATACCGTTGGCTCCGGCCCAGCGATCCAGCCTGTCCATGTCCGTCTGTAGGGCCTTCCTGCCTTCCAGCAGATCAACACTCCCACCCAGCTTAGTGTCATCTGCAAACTTACTGAGGGTGCACTTAATCTCCTTGTCCAGGTCACTGATGAAGATATTGAACACGACTTCGTTTAAAGTGGAAGAAATTTTCCTTAGCGAAAAAAATATATATTTATATACTTATACATATACTTTTTAATATATTTTTATATATATATATACACACATATATATACACTATACTGTTATATAAGTATAGTAACTATCTTAATGGACTCCTTGAGTTTCTTTTTTTCTGATGCGTAGAACTGGAGATTTCTGAGATATATTGGTAATTAGAGAGTTCTTTTGACCACTATATAAATATTTAATATGTTGCCTTTTTAAATTTTTTTTAAATACATCTAATAGTACTCAACATTGCCATCTTATTCTGAAGTGTCATAAACTGTAAGATCAATGTCAGTGCCATTGAGTTGGTGAACTATAATGGTCCATCTAATGTGCATTATGGCCTATCAAACCAAGGCTGAGCTATTGAGTTTTTCAGCTGGTGGATCATTTCCTCAGTAGACCACAACTTCTTCAATGCAACAAAAAATTTAAAATATTGAACACGCTTGAAAGATTGTTATGAAACAAAATAACTCAGTTGTTCAGAAAACAACATAATGACCAAAGCAATCAGCCTGTAATGTGAACATTACAGATTAATCTTTTGCTAAATTGGTTTTTTTTAGGATGATATTTTTTAATTATTGAAGAAAAATTCTTAAGCACTTGACACTTTCATTATAAATAATAATTATTATTATTACTGCATACTTGGATTGAAATTGCTTCCCATGCTTCAGACAATGAAAATCAAATTTCTGCTTCAAGTATTTTTTTCCTGGCCTCTTCTAGTCTACTATCAAAATGTTCAGAAAGCCTCTACTTTACAGCACTGCAGAGACATCTTCTAGGAGATATTCCCCAACTATTTATCTTGGTGTGGGGAACATGGCAGAACTCCTTTGGAACTGAACAACACAGTTCCTGAGTTGACCATAGGAATCAGACATTGTGAAGGCCCTCCTTTCCCTTTGTCTCATTATTCTGAATAGTCCATCAAAACACAGAAAGAAGAAAAAAAGTGATAATTTCACTATCTTTTGCCAATTGTATTTATAGGTCATTACTGCAAAACCACAGTTCTGTGAATATCATAAGCGTATTATGTTCACCAGTTTTGCAGACCCTGTTGATACTGAGTGTCTCCACAAACATTTTTCTGCCTGAGTTACATATATCATAAAGGAGGTTTTAATTTAAGAAAAATGCTATTACACTGTTAGCCATTATTGCTCAATGAAGAAAATGGAAGGTCAAAGCATTGCTTTAATGCAAATGGAACAGTAAGGCACAGGATCTGATTTTGCCCCATGTTACACTAGGATGACTTGTTTGACACCAGTGGTACAAAAAATTAGAGTAGTATTTAGGTGAAAGTATTCAAAATCTAATTACAGAGCACTCTAATGGTGTTAAGGAATCAAATCATTGCACTGCTAGAACAGTCCCAACTCTAATTTTTCTGCAAAGTGTCCATTATATAATTGGTAACTGATGGCTCCTATAGCATTCCATTTTCATTGTTCCACTCTGCTCAATTTTAAATGATACCAATGAAAGAAAATCTGCCTTAATTTCTGTAAAAATGCTTTACTTGTATTATTTTTTCAATAAATTTAATACTAGTTTTCAGTACTTTTTCATAATGAATTTACAGGGCCAGAATTTTCCTTGTATCTCTCTGTAATCTTGCAAGCCACCTCATGATCCAGTGAAGCCAGCAAAGATTCACTTTTCTCTGAATGTCGGTAAGACTGTAAACAGGACCTACAAGAACTCACAGCCCATGGGGTCATAAAGCCTTCTTTTCTTTGCTTCGGTCCTGGAACAGAGTCTGTGCCGAAAGATCGCATGTGTCCTCTATTACCCCTGTGTCAAGCAGGCAGCTAAATGCTGCCTTTCTGCTCCTTTCCATGCTATGGACTTGCATACACGGATGATGACCATAAAGTTTGTGTGAGGTGGGGTTGTCATGAGTACATTCTTTGAAATAAGAGGAATTTCACTGCCTAGTGGAAGGACTTGCTTTATTGGATAAGTTTTGCCCTGTTGAGTGGAAGCTCTAGTCAGGAGTGTTGGCAACTACCACATGATGCCAATGCTCCTGACTTCAGGATGCCCATGCTTTGTTCTTGACTTTGTTACTGATTTCCTTTGATATCTCAGGCACATAATTATGCAAACTTTCTAAATTAATTTAATTCTGCATGCTTTAATTCTCAGTTTTGAGTGTTGAAATTGAAATTAGTTAGGGTCTGATTTTCAAAGAGATCAAGAATCCATCACTTCCAAGATTAAAGTGAATTAAAACAGCTGGCAAAACAAATCATTGGCAAAGACAGCGTATTGCCTGGGTTCCTAGGCAGTTAGTTCATTTCTGTTGAAGTGGTTTGCTACAAGCAGCAAGAGGTGGACGCTTGAAACTGAAATCTTCAGATCAAGAATTAAAAATGTAAGAAGAATAAAGAATAAACAGCCAAAGTTTGCTGAAGTGTTTGGGGAGGTAAGCATATAAGCTATCTGTGAAGAGTTGCAGAAGGTTGTTGCCAAATGACTAGTAATAAAATAGGTGGTGACATTCAGTGCAGAGAAGTGTGATGTCATTCAAATCCAAGCAAAACATAGCCCGACCTTCCTTGGATGGTGATGGGGTCAAAACTGTCTATTATATGCACGGTTGAAATCTTTGAGTGATGACATAAAGTTTTATGAAAATATTTAGTTACAGTTAAAGAAAATAGAGTACTAAGTAATTTCAGCAAAAGAATCCAACCATACCACCATACATAGTACCTGCATCTCTAAGATCAGGTCGGTTCTGATATCTAGTTCAAGAGCATATAGAGAAGGTGAAAAGGCAAAGGATGGTTAATTGTGTGGAACAGATTCCAGAGGTGGAATGATGAAACCTTGTGATTCCGGTTCTGCTTGTGTGTGCAGGAAGAAGGATAGTGTAGAGGACTTTAAAATCATGAATACCATGAAGAATAAACAGTGACATGTTATCTACTTCCTTCTCTAATAGAAGAAACATTGGATATAAAATGTAACTATCAGACAGAAGGTTTAATCCACAAAAGATATTTCTTCACATTCTGAGTAGGTAAGCTGTAAAATACTTCACTGAGAGTTTTGATGGCTGCTAAAAGTTTACAGTTGTTCCAAAAGCCATTGAACAAACTCAGGGAAGAAAAATACATCAGGGACTATCAAATGCAAACAAACACCTCTGACTTAGGATCCTAATCACAAAGGCTAAACATATAAAATATTAGGGTTTTTTTAACTCTTATGCTTATGTATAGGTAGCTAGTATATAGTTATCACCAGAGAGAGAATACTGGACTTAGTGTAACTCAGTATTGGCATTCTTATGTTCAGGTAGGAGGGCAATATTTATTTCATTGTAGGTATATTTTATGTTCTTTCATCTCTGGATCCTTTCATTTATATAAAAGTGAAACCATAGATTTGATTCAAAGGCCATAAAGGACAATATGCACTAACTGAATTTCCAGTCCACCTTAATTTCCAAAGAGAAGAAAGAGTGACAGAGGTTGAAGGTCAGGAAAAGACACATAGAGAATAGGGAATGACCTTACCTTACTTCACAAAGCTCAAAATATAGAAGTAGGAATGTACATTTAAAGTTATAAGGTATGATAACTTAAAGGCTAATCTTAGGAACACATGATTTTTGGCATGATTTGGCACAAGACTGGCCAAGGCCAGACCGACAGCATTATGTTAAATTGCTCATTATTAGGGTGTTACTCCACAGTTTTGATGAGAAAACAATGCACTCACACTGAAATCATAACTGAACTCCATATCAGGAAATAGCAACTGTAGTACATAAAGCAGACTTTTCATGGTAGACATCATGAAGAAAACTGCCTGCTGGCCTGTCAGCTTGATTTGAAAAGCCTTGGAAAGCAAGTATGCAACATTTCCAGCTGTAACTAAGTCATCATAGTTACTGAAAGATTTCAGAAAGGCTTTGGTGAACTTCTGTACCTACATACTTTCTCCATTCCACCAACTCTACAGTCTTACATATCTGGTAATACTCTGGAGACAAGAGAGGTAAGAAGGACAAAAACTGAAACCTATATGAGATTTAAAAGGCAAAAATTACCACTCCTTGTTCCTGCCAATGACTCTGAAGCACATTTTTTAAGCTACACACAAAAGACTGCATACCTGACTCAACAATAGTTGCTATGAGCAAGGTTTAAAAATTAGTTTTGTTTGGGAGTTGACTTCAGTCTTCCACAAAGTGAAAAAGACATAGTAGTAACTGATGGTATTTGGTTTTCATGATAAGGTTCTCTAGCAGGGGGGTAGAGGGGTGGCTTCTGTGAGAAGCTGCTAGAAGCTTCATCTATGTCTGACAGAGCCAATGCCATCTGGTTCCAAGGTGGACCTGCCACTGGCCAAGGCTGAGCCCATCACCGATGGCGGTATCACCTCTGGAGTAACATATTTAAGGGAGGAGTGGGTGCAGGAAACCTGCATAGCAGCAGCCAGAGACAGGAATGAGAATATGTGAGAGGAACAGCTCTGCAGACACAAAGGCCAGGGAAGAAGGAAGTGGGGGAGGTGCTCCAGGCTCCAGAGTGCAGATTCCCCTGCAGCCCCTGGTGAAGACCATGGTGAGGCAGGCCCATGGAGGTTATCAGAGGAACAGATATCCACCTGCAGCCCACGGAGGGCCCCACAGCAGAGCAGGTGGATGTGCCTGAAAGAGGCTGCGACCCCATGCTGGAGCAGGCTTCTGGCTCCTGCAGACCCATGGAGGGAGGATCCCATGCCGAAGCAGGTTTGCTGGCAGGACTTGTGACCCCGTGGGGGACCCACGCTGGAGCAGTCTGTTCCTGAAGGACAGCACCCCGTGGGAGGGACCCACGCTGGAGCAGTTTGTGAAGCACTGCAGCCTGTGGGAAGGACCCATGTTGGAGAAGTTCATGGAGGACTGTATCCCCTGGGAGGGACCCCACGCTGGAGCAGGGGAAGGGTGTGAGGAGTCCTGCCACTTAGCAGAAGGAGCAGCAGAGACATCGTGTGATGAACTGATTGCAACCCCCATTCCCTGTCTCCCTGCATCACTGAGGGGGAGGAGGTAGAGAAAATTGGGAGTGAAATTGAGCCTGGGAAGGAGGGAGGGGTGGGGGGAAGGTGTTTTAAGATTTTGTTTTATTTCTCATTATCCTACTCTGATTTGATTTGCAATAAATTAAACTAATTTTCCCAAGCAGAGTTTGTTTTGCCCACAGCCATAACTACTGAGTGATCTCCCTGTTCTTATCTCAGTCCATGAATCTTTAGTGATATTTTCTCTCCCATGTCCAGCTGAGGAGGGGAGTGAAAGAGTGGCTTTGGTGGGCACCTGGTGTCCAGCTGGGTTCAAACCACCACACTGATACTGTAGGCTGTGATTAAAGCGTCAGGGATCTGAAAACCCTAATGAAACGTAAATGTTATTTTAAGGAGTTGGAGTTTCTTTCTGCATGAATCACCAAAACAGAATGTCACCTTGGTGGCAACTTAAAATCAATTCTATACAAGATGGAAAAGCAGATAATCTAGTAACAGTAATGCGTACACTGTGTAAGGAAAAATGAGGTTAAATTATCTCCTTTTCCACTGAGGAGGCATTAGTAATGAATAATAATATTCTTTTATTTTCTCTGACTTGCTGTTTCTTTTCCCCATCTGCATAATAATCTTGGTATTTGGGGTTTTGGTAGTTCAAATGGGACAAAGCATGACTTAATTGCTTGCCAAGAGCACTGTCTTTTAGCTAGGACTGTCAATGATTTTTTTTTTTTGAAAATTCGGAAGCATAGGAAAGAACCTCCATGTGTAACTGCTCTATTTTGGCCCTTGAGTAAACAGAGTATAACTAGTTCTAAAAATCATAAATAATACTAAACAGTTTGAATCTTCTGAGATGGAAAATTCTCTCTTTTCACTTAGATCCCACATGTCTATGTACTTTACAGTCATGAATGTATTTGACTGTGAGGGATCCCTGTGTAGATGAGACCTATTATCTTTATTATTCAGATAAGGAACTGAGGTGGAGATTAAGGTCAGAGTTTCAAACTGCATTATTTGGGAGTTTGTTTCCTACTGAGTATTCTTTTACATGCCAATCTTTCTTTCAAGCAAGAGCCTTAGAGCAACCTTTTCCCACTCTGCTCCCAGTCATTTCAAAGACTTTAAAAACATTTTCTCACTTGTTCATGGCCAGAAATCTAGTGACAAAGTTAGAGGTCTGACCATGATTTGTTGGCCCTCATGCTAAGACCTTCAAAGAGTTATCTTTTTTTTATCCCTGTATTTTTTTAAAACAAAACAAAAAAACATTTTAAAAGTTATATTTTATTCACATGTTAGTTTTAAAATACAGAACCTGTGCTTGTATAAATAAACAAAATAACCATAACATCATACTTCTTGTGCTCTATGACTTAAATGACTTCCTTCATCTGCAGCAGAATTTGATTAGTACTGGTGAATTCATATGATATCACTTTCAAAGAACATCCATAGCACAGAGTAAGATATGAAAGAGAAGTACAGATGTAAATGGTAATATATTATTTCTGTGGCAAGGTTAGCTGAAAGTATAACGTAATCAAAGCAGAATATATTCCAGTGTTCTCTGCAAAGTTTTTTCTAAGTGTTTAGAAATAAGCACTTTGCGTGACAAAGGTCTTTTACAGGGATAACAATCACACAATCACAGGATCAGTTAAAGTAATACCATTTTCCTTGCTAATCAACAAATATACTGCTGGCATGTGTGATCGTATAAATCTTGTTTCAAGTCATGCTATCGTTATAATTTTAAGACGTCATACTATATAATATTTTACTGCAGAAGATATTGTTGCTTTAGGGATGGCCATACGTGCAAAGATTTCCCGTGTGTTGTCATAAATGTTCATGAAAAAGGTTGTTCAAGCACGTCTTGAAAACTCCAGGGAAAGTTCAGCTCTGTTTGCAAGTAATCCTTTTACCCACCCTTTCACTGCCCATACATCCATCCTTGTCGTATCTTTGCAAAAGTATGCACTTGAAGTAGAGTGAGAAGAAAGAATAATATTAGTAATATGGATTTTGAGAATAATTGTCTTTTCAGTTTTTCCTAATGAAAAACAGAAATGGCCAGTTTCAAAGCTGCCTTCTCAGCTGCTGATAAGATTAATGTACTGATTAACACCTTTTCCAAGTTGGATTGGAGGTGAAAGCAATTCCATTTGGCAAAACCTCATCCCATTTGCTGACATCTTCATTAACTTCACTGATAAGAAAACCATTTCACAATAAAAATTTCTCAGGGCTAGAGATTTTATCTTCACAACTTCACCTAACAATGTTAATTCTCTGTGTGAAACACACAGGTTCAATTGCCTTGATAATTTCACAGTGCCCTGTACCTTTTTTTTTTTGGTCAAAAGGTTGACATAAAAGAAACCAATTACTCCACACTCACTACAGAAGACTGATTTTCAAAAGGACATTTCACCTTTTAACAAAAAGAGAGAACAAAGATGTAGATAAAAGTGAATGGAAGGGTCATCAGACACAGAAAGTTAGTTGAAAGTACATATTGAAAGAAATAATGCCACGTGATCATATTTGGAGCTGTTCCAATTGCTTCTGTTGTATACTATAATTTCACTGGTTGCCAAACGAATACAGGCACTCTGATTTCTCTATAGCATACCATTGCATTGTTAAGAAGACAAATGTTGTGTCCCTTGCTCAGGCACACTAAGTTGCAGTTTTTAAGTCAACATTTGGCAACAGACTCTCTCCAGTTATTTTAAAAGGCATACTTACTACTGGAAATAATTGCTGAGTTTTTAAGTAACAGCTTGTAATAAAAGAAGACAGTTGTGAAGCTAGCTGAATGGGGAAACTCTTGTTTCAGCCACGTTGTACCCTTGTGAAAACCTTTTGCCATGTAGATTCTTAGTCAGAATATGTATTCACACAGATAAATATGGCATATCATGTCAGAAAAGTTAGTCACATTTTCCACTAAAGCTCAGGTGTATAGCTCAGTGAAAAACAGTAAATATCTGCTTACTAGGATGTAGGCTTTTGTGATAGCGGGACAGTTTCCAGTCTCTTTTTTCTTGTGCATTTGGAGTTATTGTATCAGTGGCATGACACAGTCTCGGTGTATGCAAATGCAAGCACATCTATGTTCTTACTTGTCTGAAAAATGAAATTTGATACGCTGATCTTACCAGGATGTGAACTGTGTTTCATGTAATTTTATGCCTTTTCAAAACCTACCTGAAATATTGTATCAGGAATAGGGAGAGTGTTCTCTTGCTCTTGCGCTGTATGTGCTCTCATAGAGTATTACAGTGGTAGATCAGCTAGTCCAGTGCATAAATGGCATGTGACAAAGCAGCTGAAGATAAAATTTCTAACTCTACAGAAATGTGTTTGTTCTTTAATGCTGTACAGTTACAATGAAACAATGCCATTCCTGCCATAATTCCATGGAAGTAATTGGTCTTACATTAGATCTGATCTAATATTCAAATTTTCGAAATCTGGTATCCAGTACCTGTGAACGCATTAATGCCACCAGTAAGTACCCTTCACAGCGATCTAGCAAGTCACCTGAGGTGCAGCATGGGTAATACCTAACAGGTATCCTTTCAGCCTCCAATTTCACAGGCCTGTATGGCACAAGATGGGGTACCCATAAGCAAGAACTTCTTTGTACGAGGAAGGTTGGCTATGTACTTTCTATTACACAACAAGACTAGACTCTGTCAGATGTGACTCAATCCACAAACTGGATTTTGTGCTCCTATCTCACAGTGTCAGAAAGAGATTTCCTCTAATTTTGAGAACTTGGTCTTCACTTTTTAAATCTTCTTAGAAATTAATATCCAGGCCTTACCTTTTGTAACAGTTTTGCACATTCAAAATGCTATCCCAGTTTGCAAAAATAGAAGAGTTTCTTGTGCCACAGGCGTCACCTCTTAAACGCCTGTACTGGTACCATGTCACTTGTTCTAAATAAAAACACTCTGTCTTTATCATCCAGATAAAAACTGTCTATTGAAGAGTTACCACCAGCTACAGTGGTCCCTGTCTCCTAGGTAACCTTAGACTCACTGACCTAAGCAAGTCATGGTCTAGCCTAGCAAAGCTTCTGGATACCATGGTTGTAGATATATTGACAAAACACACAGCTGGCAAAGCCGTAGGTTCCATGCAGTGGATGGAAATAAACTAAATCATTATATTGCCTGCTGGAAAACAAAAGAAGAGCTGAAACAGGAAAAACTGGAGAGCTGCTAGGGCACTGGGCCTTTTTCAGCTCTGCATTGACTGAGTCCAGACAATGCTGCAACATTATATCCAAAAAGCTTTATTTATATGTTAACCCTGGCAGCAGTGTGCGTGAGCTGTTTGTGGAGACCCTAGCACACCAAGCCTCTAACTCCAAAATCTTTTTATTTTAAAGGTGTGTTCTTTCTTGTTTCTTGTGTGCCTGACAGATATTACAGAACCTTTGCAGTTACGCAACCATGCAGTTGTACAAACTTGCCTCTGCAGTGCCTGCTTCTGCTTTTTTCCCATTTATCCAAAAGAAACTTAGAAAAAATAAGACAGTCACATCTATCCACAACCTTAATCCTATCTCTCTTGCTTTTTTTAGTAAGCGGACGTTAAACACTTTTCATTTCAAAGGGCATTTCACACCTTCACGCAGGCATGGAGGCGGAGTGCGGTCTGTCTCCCGGCTGGAGAGAGGAGCCGAGCCTCTGGCCTTCACCCAGGGGCAGCAGGACTTTCAACTGCTCCACTGTTTTTCTGGGATCATGTGTCTCATGATCTCATATAGATAGACCAAACAATATTTTAACAACAGAGTGGTATCATGCCTCTTCAAAGCCAGCTCTTAATGTATAGGCAGAGGACACACAAAAAAAGGAAGCCTTGGGAGCAGACACCGCAGTGGAGAATTTGCAATATTAGGGAAGGGTGGGGGGACGGAGATAAAAGGAAAAGGAAATTAAAAGAAAAGGAAAGGGGAAGCAAAAGGGGAGGGGAAGAAGAGGGGGAAGGGAGAAAGGGGAAAGCAGAACGGAAAATGGAGAAAGGAGAGAGGGGAAAGGGGAAGGGGAGGAAGAGGGAAGGGGAAAGGGAAGGGGAAGAGGCAGAGAAAGGGGCAGGAGGAAAGGGGACAGCTAGAAAGGAGAAAGGGGAAGGGGGAAGGGGAAAGGGGGAGGGAAGAGAAGTGAGAAGTGAGGAGAAGTGAGGAGAAGTGAAGTATATATTATCTAAGACATATGATATTATATTTTTATATATATAATACTTCAGATTTATAATCTGTTTTAAATAGATATAGATTTGTATACCACTAATACAGAGCACCAGGGTCTTCTCCATTACCAGTGCTGACAGCCAGGGTTTTAGTGAGGGTCCTCAGAAAGGAGCCACGAGCAGGATTCCAAAATCTCTTCATACCACTGGGAGTGGTTTTGAAATTAAAATAGTTGAATATACCTGATTCTAACACCAGTTTTATTTTGGAAGCCTGGCTACAAGAGGACTGGATGGTAATTAGTTCTACTTTTATTTGTGAACCACAGTCCAAAGTATGGGGTGAAGGAGCTGAAAGGTACCATAAAGAAAATCTTTCTAAAGAAAAACAGAGGACAGAAATCTGGTGATGTCTTGATGACAGTAAAGGTAGCAAGTTACCTGTAAGAACAAATCCTTAATCCTGGAATAAAAAGCTTTACTGAGCAATGCAAGGCTTTTTTGGATAAAACAATATTTCATAGCATGATTTTCAACTGTTCTTTTAATATATACGAAAGAGGCTTTGCAGAATGACTATAAAAGAGTAGGGAAGAAGAGAAAAACATGTGCTTTAAAAGAGATATCAGTGGGATTATTTTCCAGTGAATAATTCAATTTCTAAGTACTAGAAAGATGAGTGATGTGGTATTTTCCACCAGAAATTTCATGTATTTTTCCACTATACAGTGCTACATAAGAGAGCTATTGCAGTTAGTAATGTAGAATACACTCCTGCAAACCTGAGCTAATAGCCTGGAACCAGGAGCGCAGTGAATCAGAAAGTAATGTTCTTCATCCATGCCAGTGTGTCTCAGGGAAAATAAGTATTTTACATTTTTAATACTTTTGGTCTGATATGTTTCAGATTTGATATAGAATACAGGTCTTACGAATAACCGAATTCACAATAGTTTCACAGTATAAGCAATGACTATTCTCGATTTTGAAGCCCAGATTTGAACATTGCTTAGCCTTAAACATATCATTACTTGAGAACAAGCTTAATACTGACAAAAGATGAAGCCAAACTTCCAGATGCAAATATGCTGGACAGAGCAGATTTTAAGAGACAGATGGGGAGACAAATTTGTGCATTATATATACCTCTTGGTCTATATTTGAATAATTCTGATTCACAAAGTCATGACAAACAAATTTACAGAAGTCAATGCTGCACATTACTAAGAGCTGAATTTGGTGAACTGAGACCAATTATATCTTCTAGCTTGCATGATACTCATCAAATTAAAGAAGTATTTTTTCAAGCAGCACCCATAGAATTGCCTGTTTGTGAAAAATAAAATAAGACACTATGTTCATACCTGCTTTAAATGACTTATTTTTCTAGGTAGTTTTCACCTTCCGTGAAAGTGACTTTTCGGTGTGGAATCAGTAATTCTGATACTAGAACTGGGGATCTCTGAGTGCATTTTCCTTAGAAACAGTGCTGAAGAATAAGGCTCTACATAACTCCGATCTATCCAGAATGCTATTAACTGATACATTCACTTTGAAATACGGTGAAAATATATGAAATTATTAAGGGAAGGGATTGACAGTGCAATGCTTTGTTGTTTTAAATTATGTGAAGATGACCCTGAGATGCAGAAAATATCAATTTTTAGTTGTTATGACTATATTGAACTAGAGTTTTACCCAAAGATTTGTGCAGTGTGGAGGATAACTACTGTAGTTAGAATCAGGTAGAAAAAGAAGTTGAAAGCAGTTGCTGACAACAGCAGTCACTTGTTAGCTGACTGGTTTAGAAAATTATCCCAGCTTGTTGCATTTTGCGGCAACTTGAAATGCAGAATTTGTGACAAAAATCTGACTTTAAACTTTTTTTTTTTGTGAGGAAGTAAAAAGTAACAAAGATGAGACATTGTGAGATGTTTTTATGGAGCTGTAGTAACATTTGCTCTTGAACAAGTCTGTTACTGGTGAGTTTGGGTTGCTACATCTTCATAAATGTACAAAAGTAGACAAATGGCCAAAGCACGGGAACAACAGTTTATAAAGAAGTACATATCGAAGTAGCAGTTCTTCATTGCTGCTAATTTCCCAAGACTGATTTTCTAGACCGAAGCTGATGGACATTAGATAAACTTCCTTATTTGAGAGATGCCTGATATTTTTCTTTAAAATACTGACCATACATACTTTTAAAACATATTTTCTTGTGTATAATTTGACAAAATTATGAAATTATATGATCAGATCAGGGTTTTGCTTAGTTTAATTTTTTAAACAATGAGTTTTAAAACTGAATGACCAACCCAGTCACAGGAGTTATTGCTATTTTGTCTAGTAAAATGCCAACAAGAAATCGGAAGAATTAATGGAATAAATCCAGTGTATCTGTTTCTGTTATACAAGATGGATTAACTTTGATGTATCCTGGTTATTATGATTATTCACTGTGTATGTTCTCATGAATGAAAACAACAACAACAACAACAACATCCAACAACAAAAAAACAACCCTCTTTGAACAGCACAGTTTGACTGAGTTTTGACTCTGGTCCTGTGATCCAGGACCGTTTTCCCTTCTGGTCAGAATTCCCTTTGTCTTTTCAGACTGGGTGTCTGTTATTACTGTTTCACTTCAGTGCAACAAGAAAAATAAATAGCAAAAGACAGTTTTTTAAAAAATATGTCAATTTTGCTTTCCATTATTTCTATGTTTATTAGACTGTTGTTTTCCTGGCCTGTAACTTCAGCTCGCATAAACTGGTGCAGCTCCAGTGGCTTCTATGCTGATTTACACCAGCTGGAGTGGAGATCACAGTGGAGATTACACCACTGATCTCGCACTGAGTAGGAGCACTACTAGAAGTGCAGAGTACTTCTTTGCTACCTCAGTCCATTTCTTGAATCCCCATTTAGTGACATTAAATATTTGTAGTTACTCTCTCTGTGTAACAGATACAGCAAATCTTCATGTATAAAAAAAGCTACATCAAACCTGGAAGATAAAACAATTCCATTTCAGTATTCCAATAAATCATTCTGACACCCTATGTTATGCAAATCAATAGATTGCAAAGTAAAATTCCTGGGTTATTTCGAAGTAAACTTCCTGGGTTTTAGAGAGAATGGCATTCATGGTTCCAGTCTTCACAAAGCAAGTGTTTTTCCACTCTACATATGATACATTTTTTCTGCAAAACTAAATCAATGGCACCACTCAAACAATAAAGTGACAATGTCAGTACATGCTAAATTTGAGATAAAAATCAGTAACTAAATGAAAGAGATATTGAGCTGCATAAGTACAGGAGAGATGTACCTTGGATCGAGATAACAAATGACAGCTAATGAGACTGACAATTAGAAAACTGAATTTCAGATGGAAGTACCTTGAAAGGAAAACTTATTTGGGATTTGGTGAACAAGAAAAGGAAGAGTAATCTGATAAAAGAAGCTGGAGAAAAATCAGCTTTTCAAGACAGGCTACAACTGATGATTAAGACTAGTGAAAAAGTTGCATCTCTTCAGACATTTCTGCAAGCAGGTGAGCCTGCAGCAGCATGAACACACTAAGAAGGAAATCTGGAAACACAGAAGGCCTAAAAATGTATTAGGATATTAGACAGGCTCAGATACTAAATCTGATCATTAAAAATAACATACAGAAGGCAACAGATTATGTCATCGATGCTTGCCAACTATTTTTTTCTAGAATCTTACTGAGATTCTCCAGTCCTCCCTAGAAGGGTTCTGGAAAGCAGATAAAAGTTCTGCATTTTACTAGGCTCTTACAAGGCAAGCCTTAGGAAAGGTACTGCAGGTTTGCAACAGTCCCAGCTTCCAAAGCCCTCCAGAAAACCTGTATGGAACTTTCAACCCCACCATCTTTAAACTCCAAACCCAAGCCGTGTGACCCACAGAAGGCATTCAAGCTTCAGAATGCAGAAAGATATTTACATTTATAGCTGAGTATAACTGGGGGTTTAACTTCTGCATTAGGGTACAAAGCTGATGATTAAAATGTACAAGCTCAAATTACAGAACAAGGTTGATGACTCAGTATGACTTCTTTCATAAATACACTTAGATAAAGACATCTAACAAAAAAAAAAATCTGCATGCATTAAATAAAGAAAGCGTAAGGGCTAAACAATAGGGTAAAAAGGCATTCTTAGCCCAGTGACTAAAAGTAACACAAGAAGCATTCAGAGGAGATTCTTACTATTTTTATTTCTGATACAATACAATAGTTTCAGGAGTAATAGGTCATGAAATTTCTTTTCTTCGCTTTTCATTCCTGTTGCTGTCGGTGTTTGTCAGGTATAAACCTGACTTTATAAACCTAACACTCTCTCATAGATCATTATAAACCCTATGAGCACAGAACAACAGTCTAAACGTGTTACATATGTTACATAAAAACAATTTAGAATCATAGAATGTCTCAAGTTAGAAAGAACCCATAAGGGTCATTGAGTCCAACTCCCTGCTCCTTCCAGGACTACCTAAAACTAAACCATATAACTAAGAGCATCATCCAGACACTCCTTGAAGTCTGACAGGCTTGGTGCCATGACCACTTCCCTGGGGAACCTGTTCCAGTGACCGACCACCCTCTCAGTGAGGAACCTTTTCCTCATGTCCAGTCTGAACTTCCTCTGACACAGCTTTATTCCATTTCCTTGTGTCCTGTTGCTGGTCACCTGAGAGAGGAGACCAGCACTGCCCCCTTCACTGCCCCCCTTGAGGAAGGCGTAGGTTGTAATGAGGACACCCCTCAGCCTTCTCTTCTCCATGGTGAACAAACCAAGTGACTTCAGCTGCTCTTCATGTCTTTCCCTTGAGGCCTTTCACCATCTTGGTCACCCTTTTGTGGACTCATTCTTATAGTTTGATGCCCTTCTTAATAAAATAAAATAAAATAAAATAAAATAAAATAAAATAAAATAAAATAAAATAAAATAAAATAAAATAAAATAAAATAATAAACACAGTAACAAGTAACTAACTTTGTGCAGTAGACACAAAAAGTAATATCTTTCCACTGGTATTACTAACCTGTTGGAATGTGACTAGATAATTTTTTCTTTTGTCCTTAGGGAAAAAAAAAAGAATAAACACAGCCTGGTTTCTGAGTCCTGCTACAACAAAATGTCAAAGAAATGTATTTAATGTTCTAGAATCATTTCGGTAGGAAATCCTGTTCTCATGATAGGTCTGAGAGATAACCCAGGCTATGTTTAGGATAAATTTTATTACACTGATAACTCTATGCAGAATAATCCAGGTGTTTCTCTGGGCAACAAAACAGAACAGCATGGAAGTCTGTTACTTGTTTTTAAAAAAAAGTTTTACAGAAAAAAAGTCTTTTTTTTCTCTCATCTGGAAGGTGGAGCCATCAAAGAAAACTGGTTCCACTTTACAAGAAAAAAAGAAAAAGAAAAGGAAATCTATTGATTCTAACTAACAGTGCCAGCTAGCTGTTCACACACACTTAAACTAGATATGAAGCCCTTATTCTTTGAACTGAAATTTCCCATGTTGATCAAAGGACCTATTTTGCAGTACCTGCAGTATTTACTTTTTGGCAGATCTAAGATGTCTACTACAGCCTTTCAACCCCTGTCTTCACATCTATATTATTGGTAGGGACTAAAAAGTTTATTGTGATACCCATTTGTGAGCTTTCTTCAAGGGGTTAGCTGCATAAATATGCCATTGCAGCAAAGCAAAATATAAAGCCAAAAGCTGCCGTTATTTAAGTTAGGAAGGGGCTGCCTAACCAGAGAAAGAGAAAGAGAAAGAAAGAGAAAGATTGTGTGAATTTAGAAGCAGGGATAAACATAATCTTTCTAAATTTTAGGCTCTTCTGCACCCCTCTCAGATTCTGTTTACATAGCTGTAAAGGTTCCAGTAGTGAAGCAACTACCAAGAGAAAAAGAAGAGAAAATTCAGTACTACTTTCTAGGAACCAACAAGCCCTTTAAAGAGTTCAGGCTAGAAAAGCTGCTGGTCCTGAGGGGCACTGGTGAGTTTCAAACATAGGATAAGACAGACTGGGGATAAGTGCCTGCCTAATCAGCCAGATTGAGGTGAGGATTTGTTAAGGGGAATGGTCATTAATATTTATTACTTATGAAAAAAAATGTTAAATTTTATTTCCCTAGATTCTGTTTTTTCTATTCCCATGGATTTTGGTGTATTAGAAGAAAAAATGTGTTCGTCTGAGTGAAAATAACCCAGAGTCTAACTTTATGAAAAGAGGACATAAGCAATGTCTGGTTTGTGATGGGGAAAGAAGATTTAGACCAGCCTTGTAGGTGGGGCTACCCAACATTAACAGCAACAGTTTTAAAGTGCAACTGTAGCTCCTTCTACTGTATAATTAAATTTGCTTCCAGTGCATGGGAAGACTGCAGAGGTGCTCGTAGTGAAAGCAAACAAAATGCTGTGATACCACTGTTGCAACTGATGGACATGGATAAAAGGACTTTTCTGTTTTTATTTTAATTTTTAATTTATCTTTTAAATTGAGCTACTAACAGACACATAATGTTTATTTGAAAGGTGTGTTTGGGGTATTTTTTAATACTGTGAACTATCATTCCATACTTCCCCTACTATTCTGTACTCTATTATCCTTCCAATACTATGGACTATCATTCCATAATATATCCATCCACTGAATTCTTCTATAAATTTTTAGATTCTTTTAAATGTCACTACTAGAATTATTAGAAAGCAATGGAAAAGACACAGGTCTGTGATCAACAATACTGTTGAAATCTAGTATGAGGTCTTCGCAGTGTGTTCAAATGAGTTTTATACAAAATAATTGTTTTCAACATTTAAAGTATAACAAAATGCTTATGGCAAAAATGTTTGTAGCAATCATATCCTAAAACATCTGAAAAAGTTAAGATTCAAACTTTGTATGAAAGCTGCTATGTTCTTTTATGGTAATATCTTCTTCATTTGCTCCACATCCCATACACCTTTTTGCTTTGTTTCTATTTCTGTGTAACTTCTAATTACCTAGGGAAATACTTAGTATTCAGATGCTTTAAAGGAATAACTGAAATTTTCTTTCCAGTTCTTCGGGGGGGAAGGTGGAGGGGAGGAGAAAGACACAACAGTGGCACTAAAATAATACATAAATCAGATTTTAAAACACTTGCAAACATACACAGACATACACCATAATCTGGTGAAAGGGAAAAGGTTTTTCTTATCTGTAACTTACCATAGGTATGGTGGTGCAAAATTTTAAATATGCCATGGTAGCTTTATGAATTTGAGATCTGAATCCAGTATGTGAGATCAGCCTTGGTCTTTCGTGCAACTGACTTAGAAAATTCAGCATCCCATTTAATTGCTTAAATATAAATATTGCCATATTTGGCATATTCTGTCCTGTCCCCAACAAAACTGCAGATCCTTTTAGCTGCTTGGAAATTGGTATGCAAGTGATAGGATTACATTGTTTTGTCAAAGCTCTAAATAAGAGATTATTGTCATATTTTACATGTTACTACGCTTAAACCTTCAAACTAACAGCGTATTAAAATAATCAGTAAAAGATAGAGCTCTAAGTATTTCAGTACCCATTCAGCCCTTGGGTGACTATTCTGGCAAGAAATATTTGCCCTGTGTGAGTCAGAAAAGTCTGTAGCTGGCTCTTCTTGTTGCATTTCCCCATCAGCAATTAAGAACAGAGGGAATTACCAAGATACTGCTTCGTTTGTGTGCTGCTGCTGCTGCTGCTGCTGCTGCTGCTGCTGCTGCTGCTGCTGCTGCTGCTGCTTGGATTATTCACAGCTGTGAAGGACATCGCAAGCAAGATCTAACAACAGAGCAGAACAGTAAAAACTATTAATACATTGAAAAACTCTCATCACAAATTTTTGTGACTTTTATGTTTTAACTCAGAATGTGTCCAACTCTAAGGGTATGAATAATCATAACCTTAAGCTCAGGTAAAGTCATATTTCTTTTCAGTTGTATTTAAATGTACACCAGTTCCTTGGCTCAAGAGGGACTGGATTATGGCTGTGCCTGGTATTATCAGCTAGTTAGTGCCTTTGTCAGTCAGGTCCTGTCTACTAAACAAACCTGTGAGAAACAAATGACAGGAAAATCCTCTTCACTTCTTTATAACATTTTTTTAAAATAAGCATTAATGAGAAATAATTAGACCAGAATTAACATATGGTGCTCTTTTATGAAAGATAAAATGACTCTGTTGTTGTTGTACAATCATGCCATGATACAGAACGAAAATACACTGTAGGCCATACTTTCAGGTTGGACCCTTTTGCTAACCTATTCACATTTTCCTGTTGGGGGAATATTACTGCTGTTAAAAAGAACTGCTCTTTCAAAACCCTTTAAAGCTATTTTTCTATCTGTAGTAAAATTTAGTGAAAGTTTTCACTGAATTACAGAGCAGTGGGACAAGAATGGAGGAAAGAAAAGTACCTTGTTAAAAACAGGACATGAAAGCATGGCACAAAATGTAAAGCCAAATCCTTGATGCTTCACTATGCCAAAAATTTACCTGTTGTGGTAATTATATGAGTGGCTTTTTTCATGTGTTGGGAGCTTTGCTTTCCTTTCCTTTTGCTAAAGAAATATCCAGACTTTATTTACTACATAGTTCTGCATTTTGTATGTCATTCAGGTGCTGGTAGGTTTCATGAGAAACCTATTGTTTCTCCTTTGTTTTAACTTAAACTTTAAATTAAATTTAAATTTAATTTAATTTAATTTAAACTTTAAATTTCTCCTTGTTTTAACTGTTTTAAATTATGTCCAAGAACTTGCTATTATCCAAAAGGATTTACTGAAGACCACATGAGAAGAGGAAAAGAATGACAGACCTTTCCTAAAATATGCCTGTTGGTGCTAACTCAAGACTGAGAATTTTTAAACTAGGTAAGCAAAAACTAATCTAGGCATTTAACCCAGTATCTTTTATACTGGGTGCTCTGCCCATTAGATCCTGTTTTCTTTCACTACATATAAACTAGAATACAGACCCAATCCAGAAATGTCTTCATGAATATTTTTGGTTTTTGAAAGAATCCCACTGAAATTAAACAAGCCTGTAAGATCTTTGTCAAACAGAAACCCTACTTCTTTCCTCTTCTTCCTCAATGAAATCATTAGAGACAAATCTCTGCTCCTTATATGAAATAATAAATGAAAATTCCTCTATACCCTCTAGAGATCATAGAATCAAATAGATCAATAATTTAAATCTAATAAAAAATGGCCAAGGGTTGTCTTGCCATGTTACTGAGCTGAACAGACCAAAAGGTGCATACATACTCATCTTAACAGTGAAACCAAAAGAACTATATCTTAAATAAAGCACAGAGGGCTTCTGGCGTTGTGAGCTTTATGAGGAAGAAGAGGGAAGAGCTTCTGTTATTTATAAGAGGGGAAAAATCAGCTGTTGAGTTTGATCATGCAGTAGTAGTTCACTGTTCTTATCTTGTCTTTCTTAGTCAACAGCAACTGTTTTTCCTCAAAAAGTATTTTCCCTGTTTTACAGGTGGAACAACACAGACACAGGGAGAAAAGTGCCAGATCCTCAGTGGCATTTAGCCACCCAACTCCACTTGATAACTGCTGATCCCAAGCACCTAATGATGCTCAACATGTGGAATAAAATTAACTGCTGCATATCCCCTGACCAGTCAGCAGTAGAGGCAAGGACTGAAGCACAGACCATCCCACACCATGATGCCATGCTGTGTCCCTGTAAATACTCTAGTTGTTCAAACAATGTGCATGGGCAGTGCCCCCACTCTTGGTGGTCCACATGGGCCAAAGGCATGTGGCAGCCCTCAGGGCTGGACTGATGGAGAACCCTCTTTGTGCAAAGGTCAGGCATTATCATTGTGGCTTTATAAACTTGTTTGGTTGTTTGCAGTCCTAAATTCCTGTTGTGATATTGCCACAAAGGTCAGTAATTGTGGGCAGCAAGTGGCAAATTTCTATGCTATTCTGTGGTGCCATTTGCACCCAGAGCAGTAGTTAAAACAGGTAGCTAAAGTTTTAGCTGTCTTAAATTTAAAGCAGAAACATCTGCTAAAGGCACAGGCTGCTTGCTGGCTGGGTTGACCTCAGCAGAAGGAGAGGCTTCTGTGTTTTTCACTTCATTCTGACTGGTTTCATTAAAGTCAATGACAACAGCTACTAGACCCTTGAAGAAGCAAGAACGCAGGCACAAAATTAAGTAGAAGAAACTATATATTAGAAGAAATCTCTGAATCCTTCAGCAACCTAAAGAATATATGTAATTTCCCTGCACCCACCCCCCACCCTTGAGTTTGTGTTTGGGAGTGCTTTTTGCTTTTTCTCCTGTTCCCCAAATTTACTGAGCTGCAGTACAGCCTAGAACTCAAAGTAAGAATTGTCACTTTGAGAATAGAGCTGATTTATCAGAAGGAGGGTTTTGCATTCTGCACAGAATATCTGATAAGCTGAGTTTTTCTTCTTAACAATGTCTTACAGATTTTTATCAGAAGCCATTAAAAAAAAAAAAAAAACAACCCACCACAAAAAATCAAGGACATTCCAAAAGGAAGCAATCAGTTTTTATGTTTTTATGGAATAGATTTTCCTGCAAATTGAAGGAAGAGGCATCTTCTCCACATTATTATTCTTCCTTGAAACAATTTTAACATTTAAATATACTGTGCTTTAGACTACTTCAGAGTAAACCCATCCAAAAAAATAAAAAACTCTTAATACCAAAGCCCCCTCATAAAAATGTTTTGAAATACTGGAAAGAAAGACACATAGCAAATGCACTAAATTAACTGTTTTTTCCTTAATCCAGTTTGTGGTTTGTAGTGTGTGAAAACTGTTAAATATATCCTTTTAAATGTTCAATTGCGATCAAAACAGCTCAGTTTAATTCTCTTGAAGAGAGATATTTTTATTTATTGAAGTAAAAGAATAAAAACATTTACATTGCCTGAGCCAAACCTGGCACAGTTTATTCAACAAAATGATAATACATGGAATAGATATTTAGAGTGTTCCAATATCTTGTTATATAAATATTTACAACAAATATAGGGTACTTTAAGTCAAAAATATGTGAAAAAAATTAATTTAGATGTCTCAGATTGAATTCACTGAACTTTAAAGTACAAGTAATTTTGAAAATAAAATTATTTTCAATATTAAAAATATTTTTACTAACAATTAACCATTCTTATATCAATGCTTAACGCAGCTGTAGTATTTGCAAATCTGGTCTTACATTCTTATTGCAATTCATGTATGTGATTTAAATTTTAGTATTTACAATGGAAAGGGTGCTGGTAAAAGCAAATTTTAAAAGGCAATTCCTTACTTAACTTTTGATGTGGTATAACTTTTACACTGTTCAACACCAATGCAGCATTAATGTATACTAATATTAAGTAAGAGTCAGACCATTTTCTTTTCCACTAAATCACTGTTAATTTTCAACACTATATCTTTTATCCATTTTACAATGAATTAATATTGTTCCTGTGCATGAGTAGAGGAAAAAACTGCACCTGCTAACATTCTCTGCGTATTCTTCTGCCCAATGCACTAGTGCAACTGTTCGACTAGAGAGACATCTGACACTAACAATTTCTTTTTGCTAAGAGGAATAGTAAGTGTAGTCTGTTATGATTTGCCCTTCACAGGAGATCGTGCTCATACCAAGATATGTTGCTCTAATATAATGAAAGAAAAAGATTAAGATAATTTTGAAATGAAAATTTTTTACCTTCTACAAGAGAGCAATGGAAAAATACAGGGAAAGATTGCAATCTGAGTCAATGTTTACCTTCCTCCTGTAAGATATACCAGTGAAATCAATGGGCACGCTGACGAGAGTACTGCAGACTCCCTGCACCCCACTCCTGTTTGCCATCCGGAGCTGACAAATCCTGATCTGCAGTCAGCTGAAGCCTGCTGCTTTCTGTGAGAATGGTAAGTACGTTTTGGGACTACTGAGCCAAAGAAATTATAACATTTTAATGTGAGGTGGCTCATTTTATTTCGCATTTTGGAAGGGATCTGGTGAATTTTGCTCTTTCCTTTGCTGGAGGAGAAGCCTGGGGCCAAGTTAGTAACAAAGATTGCAATGATTTATTTTCAGCCCCATAGGCATTGGAATTACTTTCTCCTACGTTTCCCCCTCTTCATCCTCTGGCTATAAGTACTCCTCTAGATAGTGCAGTTGAACACTAAAAGAAGACTTTGGCCTACTATAAGCACAGACAGTTTGCAAAGTTCTCTCTTCAGAAGCTGTCATTTTTCAGGATAAAAGAAAAAAGTAGTTCCTTGAGGCTAGCAATCACCCTTCACATGCAAATTTCAGGCAGAAAGCCAACCATAATTGAGAGTCCTTTAATGAGATGCTCAGCATGATTTCAGAAGCTCCACAGTCAGGGGCAGGCAGGCTGTCATTTTAGAAGACCTTTTGGATTTGTTTTTTTCACGCATAGAGATTGATATGCTGGAGGTGAAAAGCTGGACCATAAAATAAAACCATTTTTGGAAACCTTGCACACAAAGAATCAGAAATTTACTGCTACTGTGTTAGAAACAGTCTCTTTGATACAGAGTCACACCTTTGAAATATCTCATTTATTTTCAGAATTATCCTGAGATTTAATGGCAATGACATACCATAAAAACTGTTAGGGAATTCCTTGTGGGACAGCTGGAGACCTCAGGCACAGCCTAGGACAAAGGGCTGAGCAAAAACTGAATGAACCTTGAATAACCCAGAGAGGCATTGTTTCCTCAAGATAAATAACAATTCTCTTGCCGCAGCTTCCTTTCTCAGTGGGTTTGTGAGATACAGCTTGTATACACAGCATACACAGCTGCTGTCTCTCTCCCACTTCACTCTGAGCAGTTAGGGGTCAGCAGAGGGATGGTTTTTCTTGTTTGCTTGCAGCACTCTACTCTAGGGAAAGATAAAAGGGCTGCCGCAGAGGCAGACTTTTTCCTACTTCTCTGGACCGCTCAGGTAGCATGAGCAAAGGGGTCAGCAGGGCATTGATCTCCTTTCCACCCTCAGAGGGACGTGTAGGTCAGCTTGCGCTGCGTCTCACGGGGAGCAGTTTCACAGGAAGAAAGGAAAAGCCAGAGAATACTACCAATGCTTTTGCTAATCCTAGATTACTGTATCACATCTAGGATTTATGACACTACCAGGAAATACTATGAAATAAATGACATATTTACTGTCCTATATGAATAGGATCCATCTACTAAATACAGTGTGGGCTGTAAAGTCTCCTTTGGCCATGTGTTATGACAACTCTTAGCCCCTGCCAACCCTTCTATCTTAAATAGCAGAAACAAATTGCAGTGTAGTGACTTGCTACAGAATTTTAAAATCTGTGTTAATCGTAATTTCTGTCACAATATTATGTTATTACTTTTATTTTAGGGAACCATGGAGGCTTAGCATTAAGTATGTTGACATATTTTAGAAAAGGAAACAGCAATATAAGGATTTCTTAAAAAGATACTTGTTTGTCTATATTCATATCTGTGAAGGGCTAGTTCACAGTATTATGGACTGCTGTCTCTCTTGCTAGCTGCTTTTTTCAAACCAACAATATGTTTGTGGTCATAAACATTACAGATGCAAGGAAACCCTTTCTTAAGCAGAGGTTGCAGTCAATATTAGGGCCATGAGATATGTGAAATGAGCAACTACAGACACTGCTGTCTTGGGGTACCAGACTGTAATTCTGGGAAATAATATCATCAATACATTCATAAAGAAGTAGTACAAATAACTACAGTTTGGAGTCCATAATCATTTCTGTTCAGTTCAACCTAGCTACACTGCAGGAGTCTCCTTTGTTATAGCTGAGCAAATTTACATAGCACCCAGGAAGATCATGGCAATTTTTTGAAGTCTGAGTTGCATTTACATGCCTTCATTGAATAATATCAGTTATTCTTCCCCATCATGTCAATTACACAAAAAGATCTCTTTCTATGTGTGTCTTATTCTCTGTAAGAAAAAATTCAAGAATTGTATAGCAGTTTTACAGCACCTTTGTTCCATAAAGACTGTGTATATTTTTAGTACTCTCAGTTGGTCAGGTTTCAGATCACCCCTCCAAAAAATTTGTATGTCCATATGAATCTCAGTCTTTTTCTTTTTCCTTATCAAAATCTCCGGCCCCCAAAATTTCAAAAAAACACATACAGATAGATGAAGAAAGAAATAAGACACTTATTTTTCAGACGTTTTAACTGAAGAAAAGTAATTTCAAAATCACCACCTCCAAGGGAAAATAGATACAGTGTCCTGAATTGCTGAAACACAGGACTGTGAAGATATTGTTCTTTCATGACAGGTCCTTTACATTATAATTATTGGTCTATACTGGAGATAAGTAAAGAAAAAGAAAAGCTGGGAAGTTCTTGATATAAAATTATATTTACATTGAAATATACATATCCCTTAGAGACAGCAATTAATTGTAATGTTTTATAATTTTTAATCGATTTGCAATTAAATTAGGACTTTCGTACGATCTATGACACTTATACTGTTTTGCTAATGTTTTGAACTGCATTGATTCTGTGTTCTTATTGATAGCCTTGGAACTTTTAATTATTAATTTTATTTTTAATTAGTTCTTCTGTCCCACAGGTAGTAAAGGCATTTATAACTAAGGAGACTGTATAATCTTACAGTGATATTGTTATGTAGTATAGGGCTAAAATTAGTTGGGTTTTACTTCATAATAACATTTTAATCTTAATGTAAATTATTTGAGTCTGTTACATAAAAAGCCACAATACGAATACACATTGTAATTTCTGCAAATAACCTCAGTAGTATTTATTCGTGTTAGTATCTCAGAGCAAAAATAACGTTAAAATGCTACAAACTGACAAATATATAGTAATACGAATAGTGGAGGATATGCTATAAATAATTCAACTAAGATTGTGTCGGGTACTGCATGAACCACGACAATAGAAAGCCTGCAGCGTGTGTTTCCCAGCATGTACGCTTTGCCGGCTCCCCGGCCACCAGCAGGAGCTGGAGCATGCCCCATCCCTCAGCACACCCTGGGGGCATCTGGGGTGCATGGGCAGGAATGGTGTGGCAGAAAGGGCTGGTGGCAGGGGTTGCGGGAATGCATTTACCCATCACCAGACTGTGTCCATATTGACTGCCTGAGCACCAGCACTGAGACCACAGTGCCTACCTGCCTGGAGTGCACTGTGATTTTTCAGAAAGCTGCAAGCAATTTTAATTAATCTCTGTGTCAAAGTTTGAAAGTAATGACACAGGAGAACTCAGCTTTTAAAGATGAATACACGTGGAGCAACTTGAGGCCCTTTCTTCTTGTCCTATCACTTGTTACTTGGGAGAAGAGACCAGCCCCCACTGCACTACAACCTCCTTTCAGGTAGTTGTAGAGAGTGATAAGGTCTCCCCTCATCCTCCCCTTCTCCAGCATAAACAACCCCAGCTCCCTCAGCCACACCTCATAAGACCTGTGGTTTTACTTCTGGGATTCGTCAGTTTTACAGGATTAGTCCTGCAGTGTCATTGTGCTTAAGGCTTTTACTCTACCACTACAGAATGATGTGTCACCACAGCTGCTGTGTAGCTCTTGTTTGGTTTAGACAGGAGTCTGGAAGCATCAACTAGACAACTTGCAAGTATCTGAGGATAATTTTTTATTATTCTGAACAAAGACTTGCAGTTTCTTTTGCTGCACTCATTTAATACAGTTTCAAAGAAACAAAGGTCCTTGATTTTTGGCACTGTTAATTTTAACTGAAGAAAATATCAACAGCACTCACCCAAACTGACACCAGAAGAAAAAACATCAGCTACTCTGACAGCCTGAAAGCACAGAAGAAATGCCCTTATTTTCAAAGTTGCATTCAGTGCAATTGTACTAATAATGCGAACCAAAACCAAATTGATTTAGGAGAGAAACTACATTGTGACTTGTAATTTCCTACCACTTTGGAGTCAATCTTCAAAAATCTATGCCCAAACAGCATCCTTGCTGATGTGCTTTGATTTGCACATGACCTTTAATATTGCTGTGCTGGTCTTCCAGGGTAAAGTTTTTAAAAAAACAGGTGTCTAAAGTTTGATTTCTAAATCTATATTTATGTCCCTGAATTGACAGGTTGATTTTACAAAAGCCTTGAGCATCAAGCAGTTCCCATTGATTTCATAATGGAGCAGACGGTACAAGATCAATAGGTGCCTAAATACCTTCCAGCATCAGGGTGTGTCTAGTGGCTCTGGTAATGCTGTATCATGGTGACCGGTTATTTTGACTTGTCACTACACAGTATATCTGAGATTTCATTGTTATTGTACATCAGTGTGCAGCCTAATCCTGTGATTTCAGCAATAGCCAACAATATTGCAGGACCGATCCTTATTTCTACAATAATGAGTCTGAAGTAGATTAGTTAGACATTACAGAAATCAGATCACACAGGTGATGCTTTCGTAATGGTTATGAAAACTCTCCAGCAGAAAAGGCCACTGACAACTGAACTGCACACGTTCTGAAAGGCAGAAATAATCACCTTCAAAACAAAACCAGAAGTTCATCCAAATACAGATTACTGTGCTGACAGGGGCGAGTATCCAGGCTATAAATGAAAAACCAACACAGGAATTAAGTTTGGTATGACACAGAAAATAGTAGAAGAGATTTTATAATCTTTTATAAATGACATGAGCTTTTTTAAGACATAGTAAGGCTGTGGGAAGAATTGAATAAAAGAGAACGAAATAACTATATAAAGGAAAATATTAAAGTTTTTTTACATACTATATACATATTTATACTAAAACATACATATACACCTACGTGTATATGCATAAATATATACTAATTATGCCAATAACTCTCTTTTAAGATACAAATATATGTAGAGAATTGGTACAGAAATCAAGCACTGGAAACAAAGCTGCTGTTTAAAGCACGTGGTCCTCTGTTGAAGCAAAAAACAAACTCAGTCTGAAGGTTAGGGCTAAAGCGGTTTAGACGACACTTTAAAGGAGAAGTTAGGAGTCAGGAAGTGAACAGCCAAGGCTTTGTATGAGACTGAGAGCCCTCCCCATTCCCAGCTGGGATCACGCCTTGCAGCTAGGGTGAAGCTTGACTATTAACATACTCACAGATGTGTTATATTGCTGCTTGTAGCAGTAAGCACCACATCTTTCTGTAAAGGAAACTATTTATTACACTTCTTTCATGTCCTTCTTCCTGTCTACTTAGGCTTCACAAGAATTCTGAAAAAAATATGGCCATCTATATTTGTTGCTGCTGTACAGGCTCAGCAACAGGGCAGATTCAGAGCAACTAATTCTGCTCTGTGTTGAACCCTTTCCATTTAAGAATCATATCCAATATCTCTTACTGACTCTTTATTTTGATACTGAAAATATTCTTGGTACTTGAACTGCTCACACGACTGCCACTAGGAAGTGTTAGTGGACCTCTTTATACAAGCATCAAGGATAAGTCAAAATTACTTGAAAAATAATTAAATCATAGAGTCTGGGAATAGTTTTGCTTGGAAGGAATATTTAAAGGTCCTCTGTCCAATCTCCCTGCCACGAGCAGGGACATCTTTCACTAGATCAAAGCCCTGTGCAACCTGCCTTTGAACACTTCCAGTGATGGGCCATCCATAACTTCTCTGGACATCCTGTTCCAGTGTCTCACTACCCTCACCAAAAAAAAATTTCATCCTTATATCCAGTCTAAATCTATCTTTCTGCAGTTTAAAACCATTGTCCCAGGACTTGTCACTACAGGCCCTGGTAAAAAGTCTCTCTCCATGTTGAGACTCCTTCTTTGCCACAAAACTTCTTCATCTTGTAAAGTACTTTTCCTGAAAGCAAGGTAGGAATAGGGCTATTCTGAATATAGTACATTAATTCTGAACAATAAGTTTAAGAATTAGTTTTGTATGTAGGCAGAAGAAACTGCCACAAAGTTTTTGCATTTGGGAGTCTGATTACCTTACATATACAGTTTCCTCCAAATACTGTTGCACACCATAGCAGACACTTCAGAAGGTCTTCTATGAAATTAAATGCTATGCAGTATCCCCATTTGGAAGATTGTGATGAAAATGTGAGGTCATTAATTGGTTTGGGCATTAAGGATTTTTAAGAGCCTGCAAAAAGCATAAGCCCCCGGGATGCCCAGTGATTAAAACCACTTTTTAAAATCTCATCCTTAACATAGTTCTTTAGCTCTTAGTCCTAGTCCAAATTGGTTGTCATTTCTAAATATTTTTAGTGGCATTTTCCCGTGTTTGCACTTAAAGTACTTTATATAAATTGCCTTCTTGAATACCAACTCAAATTTGGGATTTGCCAAACTTGATCAATGTATTTTTTATGTGCAGAAGAATAAAGTTCATTAGGAACCTATACAAATGTATTTACAAAACTTCCACAGCCATGGTTTAGATTTGTATTTCCCATCATATAGTCACTAATTTTTTTTCCAGGGGACACGACAATGTTTGAGACTTTGATCTTGGTCCATCCTTTGAGGAGGCAACTTCTTAAATAATGCAACTTGTGCAATCTCCCTGGCAAATGGCAAATTAATCAGTCTCCGAATCCTTGTTTTTTTGAAAACTTGCGCATTTTTAAAGAAGATGGAGTAATTGTTTAGTGACTTGGTGTCATTGATTTTCATTATGGATGGTGTTGACTGGGTCTGTGTCAGGTCACCTGGGAGAGATAGCCTTTGCATAGCTAAACAAAATGGGGAAAGTACCACTTCTTATTCCATATTCACAAGGAAAGCTCCAGTCCTTGAAGTAAGTTTTGTGTGACCTTCTTGTTAAAACAACTTTTCCTTCTTAACCGTTTGAATAAATGAGAGAACTGCAATGCTGCATAGGCATGAAACAAAGGCCTGGATTTTACAGGCCAATAGTTTTCAATTAAGAAAATTTGATCTGAATAAAAAGTTTAAGACAATAGAGAAATGTTTTAATTGGCTAAATATAGGTAGTACTACTTGATTTGTCCATAAAAAACAACTGGAATAGAAATTAAAATATCCAATGAAAAGAAAAGCATTTATTTTAACACGTGTGGTAGTTTGCAGAATTTTACAAGTTTTTGAGAGTTATGTCATATTATAATGACTCAGTGAATTTCTCCAGAGGAAAATATGACTTTTAAAGGTTTGTTGGCTGGCAGTGCTTTTTAGCTATCTGCCACAGCAAGTTCTCTCTCATAATGATAACTAGATGGTGAGAGTTTGTGAGCTGTCATGCAGTTCAGCAAACAGAAAGAAATGGAGTTGTTCTAGAATGAGATTTCTTGGTAAGTAGGACACTTCATTCTCCTCTCAACACTCTCAAGTGTGACAATTTACTTGTAAATATAGTAATCATAAACCATTGTTATTTACTCTCCCTGCTTCTATAAATATGTCAATTAAAACCTTATCAAAAGCAATCCTAGTTAAAGGCAAAGGAACATTGTTAATATACTGTTAGAGCATTTTGTGATAGCTGACATGTAATTTGAGACCACAAAGGTTTTTGATTCATTGAGCAAGCATTCCTCCCATAGAGGCTAATATGAAACTCTTTAGAAAGCTATTAAGCATCTCTTATACTTCCTGTGTTTGCTCTAATAATAGCTTTGGGATGCATAATAACCACTTTTCATTCCTATCAGTCAGGTCAGAGGGGAGTAAAAGGGAGGAAGCTAATGAGTATGAGGTCCATGAAGAAAAAACTGGTGCATTTGCCAGTAATAAGTTGCATGGATTGTCTTTAGCAAGAAAATAATAGTTGTTTTTACATATAATCCTGTTCTGGTGGAGCAGTCATCTACTGCGAAAGGAAAGAAAGGGTCTATGTCTCAGCTCTTACTCACCCTTACACTATTTCCTCATGTGTAAAGTCCAGTAGGCATGCACCATATTATTTTCTATAGTGGGGTGTAAATAAATGTTGACGTTCCTTCAGCTACATCTTCAGGTGATATATAAAAGTAGAAACCACACAGTTTACCCTAAAGTCTTTCCTGGAGCAAAAAGGCTGAGCTGGAGAAGTATCAAAATTGGCACTGTGTCCTCCTCGGGTACCCAGCAATGAAGCTTTGAGTTTTTCCATTTGAAATACTCCGTGAGTACTCTGGTGACATTTGTTAACTGTCAATGATGTTACAACAACTTCCTCAAGGGGTGCAGCTGAGGGGGAGGTGCTGGTCTCCTCTCTCTGGTGACCAGTGATAGGACACGAGGAAATGGAATGGAGCTGCGTCAGGGGAAGTTCAGACTGGACGTGAGGAAAAGGTTCCTCATTGAGAGGGTGACGAAACACTGGAACAGGCTCTCCAGGGAAGTGGTCACGGCACCAAGCCTGCCAGAGTTCAGGGAGTGTCTGGACAATGCTCTTAGTCATATGGCTTAGTTTCAGGTAGTCCTACAAGGAGCAGGGAGTTGGACTTGACCCTTACGGGTCCCTTCCAACTTGAGACTTTTATGATGCTATGATTCTAAATTGTTTTACAAAACCCTAGGAAGCCCATAGGAAATGTCCTCTTTCTCAGCAGATTCTCTGAACCTCCTGACACAATGTAGATAGAAAAGGCGATATACAACTTTCCTGTTTCCAGTTGTTCCACAAAACAGGGTAGTGCTGTTTTAGCAGAGCTGAAGGTACAGGCTATAGTCCATGGTAACCAGATGCAGTTGCCACTGCGGCCTCTTCTCTGTGCACATGAACATGACTGTCTCCACAAAGCTGGTATTCCTCCTGTGTTGCTCACACTAGGTTGGGTAATCACCCGGTCTGCAGCCAACCTACGAGAAATGCTTAAAGTGTCTGCCATGGAAAAAGTACCCCATTTAGACTTAACCACTAGAGGAGAGCAGTATTTTGGGTGTATAATATCCAACAGTCAATGTAAGGGAAAAATTATGTGGGTGGAAAGAGGTAAGGATAAAGTTCCAAAGCTGCAGCTGCATGCAGAATGAAGAGAAACACTGAAAAATCCCTTAATCTAAATTGTACTATTTCCAAGAAGGAATAGTGTGCAAATCAATTATAATAATGTTATCTTTACCAATATTTGTACCTCCTTGAAACCAGTTAACTAGTTTAGTCATTTTTATATAACTGGCATTTTCAATGAATAAAGATAGAATTAACCATTCTTTCATGGTTTTACTTCCCAATGATCTCTGAAGCCTGTTCAGCTTAAAATTCCCAGAAAGAAATATGAAATCCTCTGATTCTGTTTTATTGGACAAAAAACATAGGCTTTTCTTTCTGAATATAAAAAGAAAAAAAATCAATATTCTCTCCAAAATAAAAGGAAAATGATAGAGAACCCAATAACAGTTAAGCATGATCCTAAAGTCCATAAACAGGGCTTCTTGCTGGAAAATCTTTTTCTATACTGATTTTTGTTGGTGTTGGTTGTTTTTTGGGGTTTTTTTGTTTTGTTTTTTTTTAGTGAGAGTTGCTGGGTCATACATGAAAATTTATTATAATTATAGCATTCACGTCACTGAATTAGGAATGTTTGATGTAACCACTGAAGTTTTATTTTTTATTTATTTATACAGATATATAGATATAATTTCTTATGGACCAATATGTGAAACCCTTCCAATTGCATCACACTTTAATCTATAGGTAGTGCCTTGGCTAAGGAGGGAATATTCCTTAGATAAACTATTTCTTTAGTATCTAATATGGCAAAACATACTAAGCCATGTAGCAGTGTCTAGGCAGTAAACCAGGAAGACTGCTTCTGTCTTCATCCACTTGCCAGTAAGAATTTTTTAAAAACAACCTTGCCAGTGAATCACACCAAAGCAATAATTGCCAGATGTGACATACTTACATCAGCTTGTGGACACACACTAGTACCTGAAGCAGAGATTAAGTTCATGGAATAATGTAGTTTTCAGATGTACAATGGGATCCTGTGATATCTGCAGTCTCAGATACATGAAATAGATGAGGGGATGGTGGAGGACAAAAATTAACTTACTCAGCCAGAGTACCGTTAGGTATCAATACCGAAGATGAGCAATTGGCATAAATATAACACTCATTAAAGAACCGGTACTACTACTCAAATTGTTTTCCCATTACAGAGTGAGATGACAAAACTTAAACAAAAACTATGACAAACTGAAAAAAGGTCAGTGAATAGGATGAAAAACTTATTGTGGTATAAACTGTCAAGCAACTGAAAACTTTTCTAAAATATAGCAAGAAAAATGGAAGTACCGCATAATTATCTGTTCCTAGCCACCACTGTAACATCAGTAAAGCATATGATGACTGAAAACGCAAGCAAAATTTTTTTTTAACTACTTTAGGTAAAGAAAGCAAACCAGTCTTTTAAGTTAAGCTGACCAAGTGAAAAGTTATCTTGTGAAAGAGAAATAGTGCCTCTATACCATATTTTTGAGCTAAGTTTAAACAGTATTTCATCTAATCAACTTCTCCTAAGCGCATCTCACTCATGCAAGGATTAAATCTATTGCAATATAAAAACTGTTTTCTTTTATTGTAAGGCTAGATTCATAATATTTGTTCCCAGCTAAATGCTTTTTCACAAAATGGTGGCAGATTGACTATTCATACAAATGAATTCAGACGTGCCAGAAATAGTTTTGAAAAATCATCCTGACACCGCTTAAAACTAAACCTCAAACATTATGCTCAATTGTTATGTGCATTATTCTCTCATATCAGCTGACGTGAATTGAACATTACTGAAAAAAAACCCCATTATTTGGCAACAGATGAAGGTGGTTTGTGAAGTACTTGTAAGACTCAGAGTCTGTGGACATGCAGGATATAAGAAAGAAACTAGGTAAGCTATTTTGCCTCATTTAACACTATTTTTTAAAGGTTTTGATGCATGTGGGAAAATCATAAACTTACAGTTCTGAAAGATAAAAACAAAGCATTTCCTGCTCCTTCTTTTCCCTTAAGGAAGTGATAATCAGGAGATAGAGGAAAATACCACCCGGTTCCAGCCTTGTAGCAAAGCCTAGTTAAATCAGTCCAATATTTTATCACAAAAACAGCTTGGGAATTTGCCTAGGTATCTGGATTTTGTCCAGAAAAACTAGGAATCATGTCTTGGACAAAAGTTTGCCAATATAATACAATTTAATGAAGAGTTGCATAGCTATGGATGCACTTCCAAAGAAGGGGGAAAAAATTCCCAGCAAATCCACTTTTGAATTATCTGTTTCTGATGTGTCTAGTCAGTATTCAAGCTTTTTCAGTGTGTGATAATTGAGGTAAAAATACCAAGTAACCACGAACTACTCATGAACAGGCAGTTTTAGGAAAGTGATGTAACATAGATTGAATGTGAATATTTGTGTTTACAGGCATGGATCTCCATTAATATAACAAAATTCTTTAATCTATAAACTAGTGCCTCCATGTGAAAACAAATATGTTCTCTGTTTTGTTACGTATGCTGAAGGAGGACATGTCAGTTAACAAAGAAAAACATGATGCAAAGAGAAAAATTATGCTTTCTCAAATTCCTTACCTTTCCACACACAATTCCATTGGTTGCAAGAGCGATTTTGACTTTGAAAAATTAAGTAGATATAAGTGTTTTATGTGACAGCTCAGTATAAAATACCACCGTTTCACTATTTCTATACATGAGTTGAAGCATTACTCCAAGGGTCACTAAAGATGGAGGTGTCCCAATGCATCATATCTACAGAAAAACCTGTGCTAAATAATGATGCACAGTAAAGATTTAGTGGCTGCATTGTCAACATGTCTCCATTAAGTCACAGTTTCATTTGAGGATCAAATAGGGATTTAATGCACACTTGAAATGACAGCTTACTGTTTATCCTACTGTCACAATAATAATGAAAAATTTGCTTGGGGAGACTCAAAATGTTAGTGTAAGCAGAATTTCCACCTTGATCAAGAGACTGGACTAGTTGTCATCCCTTTTGACAAATTTTTCAACAATTCTGCTCAAAAATTATCATAAACATAACAATTAAATCACAGTGGAAGGTGATAATGTTTTAAATCTTTAGCATAGATAATTCTCAAAAATATAATTCTTGAAATTACCTTCTTTTTCTCTTTTCATAATGTCTGTTGAGACTGAGATTTCTCAAATAAATTTTCATTCTATTAATTCTATATAACTTTTTAATAGGAATTCTGTGGTACATTTCAACATTTCAACAATGATTGATTAGTTAATGCAGTTATTTTCCATATATGGGATACTTTGCCACTGTGATTTACCACCTTTTTGTCATAGTACAAGTTAGAAGAATTCAGGAAATGCAATTGGAATCTTGCCCCCCCCCCCCCCCCCAACCCCCAAAGAAAAAGAGAGGAAAAAAAGAGGAAAAAGAGAGAACAGTAGAGGAATTCAAATAGGAAACAGATAAGGAGAATTAGAGAATTTTAGAGAATTTTCAGTACTTATCTTTCAAGCCTGCATAGACCTTTCCTTAGGCTGGATTATTATAAATATTAGGATATGCAGATAATTAATTCCTCTTTTCACTTTTACAATGATTGAACATAAACACAACTTTGTTAAGCTACAAAGATATGCAGTTATATGCAGTCATATTCTAGGTGAAATTTTTCCTGACAGCCCAAGCTGCCAGCAAATACATTGAAGGCATCAGATATGCTGAACTAAACCACTTCTTTAAGCAAGTGCTCTTTAATAGACCTTTGATGACCAGTTATGCAAGGAAATATTATCTCTCAATGCTTGAAAAATGCAGAAACAGTGCAGGTTAAGTCTGTAAGAAATTGAATTCCTACTTTTCAAACATTGGGAAATACATTTTGATGTACTTGTTTGTGTATATGTGCTTTTTACTCATATATATTTTTTAAAGTGCAACAGTACCCTGGAACCTGGGAGTCTTTCTACTGACTTAACAACCCTATATCAACTGTAGATTAAGAGGTTTAATAAAGTTTCTGGACTGGAATTACAGTTATCCAATAGTGAAATAATTCTATTAGTTTCAAAGAAATGTAGACTCTTCAGCTCCACTGGGGGAATGAAATAGCATAGTATCAGCTTGTTGATGGCATTCCCTTTCTGGAGAAGAAAAAAAAAAGGTGGATGAAGCCATTCTCAAAAATAGGGTATTTTTAATTTATTCTAAGGAGGAATAGCTGTCCCTGAGTAAATACAAAGGGCAGGAAATGGAAAGATTTAACCAAATTGCAATCTACGGATCAAGATATCTATACATTTGTAAGAATATTCTGATTTATGATAGCTAATTTCCCTTCCTCTAGGTACATTGGTATGTTATCAACCCACCAAGTGAAGACTTTTGCACTAGGGCATATCAGCCATCCTGCAGACCAGTTTGCTGTCTGGGGGTGTAAGTTGTGACTGCAGTGAGTTCCACCCCAGCCTGTAACATCTACAGTGAAATTTGCCTCAACATCATTGTGAAAAGTGTCAACGGATCCACTGTCAACAGACTGCTAAGCTATTTAAAACCAGTGGTACATTACTATTTTCAGAAGTCAATTTTACTTCCTTAGGTCTGTTGTGATCTTTTTTTTCTGCACAGTCTCTGAAAGAGGATCAAAAAAGCAGTCTTGATGGAACTATGGTCTCTGCTGATCAACTTTTGAATGGCAAGGTTTTCCTATTTTTTAGATTTTTTCAGCAAGAAGGATGTAAGATTTGTGCAAGAGAGGGACTGTATGTATATTCTTACTTCCCTGGTACTTTTTACAACCCTTTTTAGATATGCTAGGATGCCTTTACCTGACTGCTGATTCGTGCTTGTAGATCTGATGAAGGACACTGACAGACACTGAGAAATATGAACTGAAAAAATCTATCAGAACCTAAAACAGGTTTAAATTAATTTGGACAAAAAATATAGCTGAATATTTCTAAACCTTGTTTCCCCAATTTAAAATTAATAATGAAATCTCAGTTTGTTTCCTTTATACAATTCACAGAAATTAGAGCTGGCTAAAGTTATCAAGTATCAAACTATCTAGTCATTAAATGAGTTTTGCTTTCATGCTGCCTCTTAAGAGATAAATCCACACCACCACTAACTAATCAAACTTCTCAGTACACAAGCAATTAATATTATTTTCATGAGACAATATAGAAATTTGATAGATATTTTGATATGTGCAGTGGGTTGTCTGTAGGACCAGATTTCAGCAAACAAAATTCTCAACACATTGGTGGTTTTTTTTTAGTTTTGTGGGGTTTTTTAAATATTTTTTTAAAAACTGTGAATATTATGTGACTAAAGGACCTTCCTTCATATTTCTCCCCTTCCTTATTACTGTTCATTCACTGCCTTCCCTGTGATTAAAGGCAAAGGTAGAATTTGCAAGTATCTATGCGTGGGTTTTTTTTTCCATCAAAAGTATGAAATACAAGGGTATGAATCCCCTGGAAACATTTTCTTCATCCTCTAGGAAATCTTTTCTTGCTAACATTGTGAAGCCTGAATTGACCTGAGTCTTCTGCATTAATACTGTATGTTAGCTTCTAACAAGAAGATATAAATACCCAGAACTAGGCTAATTCCATGTATTTTTTATGCACATGGGAAATTGGAAGCATAATCTCATTACCTTACAGTGTTCCTCTCACTTTAATTTCAACACAGTGCTTTTATTTTCAATAGCAGCAGAAACAGCATCTGCTGCTCTAGTTGTTCAATCTAGCCTCAAATGTGAGGTAAAGCAAGGATACTACATGACAAGAGTTAATTTTCTTTTATTGTCATACCCACCTCAGGGACATTATGTGACTAACATGCTCTGGAATGGAGCATGAGGATGGGTGACTGAATCTGATGTTATTTTTTTTCTTTTTTTGCCTTCCTTTTTAAAAAATTCATTTAAAAAATCATACTGTCATGCAAGCCACCCAAGAACCTCAAGTATCCTTTTCTCATCATGCCACTTAGTTCAAGAAGGCCCAATTGCAGCTCCTGGGTGGATTGCCACTGATTGGAGCACATCTGTTTCAAACTTTTGAATGGTTTTCTTTATGTTTATACTTTCTTGGAGAATGTGACAATCAGGAATTTTTAAAAGTGGTTAAATTCTAAATCTGGAACTAAGCAACAGTGATGTGGAAAACAAGTGGAGATCAGCAAACACGCACTGCAAGGCTGCAATAGCTGGTTTCACATATGATTTTGGATTGAGAAGAGATTATAAACAGGAATGAACTGCAGGCACAAATACACTTTGTTTTCTCCTGGTCGGGAGAAGAATCAATACCATTTATTGTAACTATAACCATGAGTAATTTTATGACACAGTGACTTTGGGAAGAAAATAACTGCTGTGAGGAATTAAAAAAAAAAGTCAGTAAATTAAAAAATCAGTACTAAGTCTCAGAATTTAATAGGAGTAAACCCTTGCAGTCAGAGATCATGACAGTACTAAGATAGGAGTTGTCAAAGTGGATCAGGTGTATTTAGTCAAAAGTTCATCCTCTGACAATGATCACTATCCCTCATTTCAGCCACAGATGTGCAAAGACTGGCATGATCAGGTCTCAGAGGTCAGGCACTATTTCAGCTTGATCTTTAATTCCTGAAGTTTGGATCCAGTCCGGAAGTCTCAGGGCTATTATCCTCTGCTCCTTATTATACCTTGGCTGGCTCTCGTGATTGTTTTTTTCACACATATGCCTTGCTCTTCTATGGTAAAATCTTGCTTTCCTTTGACTCATAGTAGCTCTACAGCAAATGTGCCCCACTGTCAGGCATGCTCGGCTACCAGTGGTCCTGACACTCTCTTCTGGGTCTTGGTCACCACCATAAGCAAATAAGTTTTAAGCATTCATTTTGTGTGTCTCTGACCTAAGAATGCTCCAGGATGTGAATGGTTAGCATATCAAGTCTGGTACACGTCCAAAAATTCCAGCTGTGATATCTCCACATACACTAGGATTTTTCCAGGCAGTTGGGCAGTTGCGGGGGGTGGGGGAAGTTATTCAAGTAACAGGCTTAGATGCTTTAGCTTGAGCTACAGTTTCTCCCAACATCTTTTTATACAGGTTATATGCATTGGGGCTGAAGGGGCTGAAATCCATTCTCCATATCTTAAGAAAGATTCTAAGCTGAGGCCTTAGAGCCTCCAGTCTTGATATGCTTTGAACAAGAACTACAGAGTGATTCATGAAAAGTGCTTGAGAGCTTCACACATTTTTCTGAAGAGCTAAAATTTCTCCAAATTAGCTCTTTTTCGTCTTCCTGGGAAACCAAAGTTGTGTCGCCCTTCAAATCACTATTTCCCAAGACCTGGATAAATAAAGTAAAATATTGTAACTCTTTGGCAAATAAGAATAAGCTATTCCTGAAATCAGATTTTCAAATAATAGAAGTTACAAACAAGTATAGTCATTAAAGTTTGTACAAACATACATGAGAATTGAACACTGCAAATCAAAAGTTTAGGTATAAAACCCATTAAAAAAGAAAAAAAAAACAAACCAGAAAGTAAACCAAAGTAGTGGGAGTTCTTTATAATTTTTATTGCAGACTCCTTGGTGTGTTGATTTAGGTAAAATCTTACGCAAACATTATCAAAACAACAGACGTTGCTTGAAGAGATCAATTTTTTTTTAATGATATAAGACTAGCAGTTAAAGTCCTAAGTAGACAATGTATTGCTGATGAATATACTTTTGTATTTTTTAAAACTCAAAGCACAAATTCAAGGGTTTTATGAAACTAGCATCAGGCTTTCTGAAGTTCAGTATACAGTTTTCATAAGCATACAAACACATTTGAAAATAATTCTTTAAAATATTTTAATTGCCAAAAAAGATCTTTGTTTTTAAGTATTGCCTACCCCAGTGTTTTTATTACCACTTTGTTTATATACATATATGAAAGATTCTATTTACCATTTTTTTCTCTTTGATTTCAAAATAAGCAAGAACCATGTAAGTAGGGAGATAACAGAACATAGCCAATATTCTGTTTGATCTGTTTAAAGAGACCAAACATTTTCTCAGAATCCACAGTATACTTGTCCTGGAAATAAAGGCATCTATGGGCTACAGGATGGAAAATGCTATTGCATTTCACATACCTATACCCAGTCTGAGCATGATTCCTGCATACTTTAAAAAAATTGTGCCACCTGTCTGGTGTTTTAACTTTATAATCTTCCATTTCTCTCTAGCAACTGACTTTTTCAGAAGAAAAGAAGGAAGCCTAAATCTGCATCCTGGTATATTGGATATTCTATCAGCTTCCCATCTTAATCCTTTTTTGTTTGCTCCCTTTTTTTTGTTTTGTGTCACTGAATGAAGCCAATCATTTAATCTGCTTTCCCACTTGCCTGTACCTGTCAAGCCTGGCTCAGCTGCTTTGGTGTGTACACTTGCAAATCCGCTAGTCTGAATCAAAGAAAGCTGGTCATATTTGGCTATACACAAGCGACTGCAACCTTCCTCACTCTGCAGAACAGCATGAAAACTTCCAAGAAGGGTAGCCCCTCTCCAGAGGTCTCTTCCCTAAGGTGTTTTTCTGCCCCTGTCCAACATAAGTACCTAGGTCTGAAGAACGAGGCTTGACTCTTTCTCCACAGTAGTCAGCTCTGCTTTTCAAGACCACTCTTGAAGACCTTTGAGCTGGTTTCTGTCAACCCTAAAATCAAATGCATGTCCTATAAGGAGTCATTAAGGACTCTGGGTTTGTTTAGTGTGGAGAAAAGGAGGCTGAGGGGTGACCTCATTGCTCTCTACAGCTTCCTGAGGAGGGGAAGTGGAGAGGGAGGTGCTGAGCTCTTCTCCCTGGGATCCAGTGTCAGGATGCGTGGGAATGGCTCAAAGCTGTGTTAGGGGAAGTTCAGACTTGACATTAAGAAGCACTTCTTTAAAGAGAGGGTGGTCAAACACTGGAAGAGGCTTCCTAGAGAGGTGGTTGATGCCCCAAGCCTGGCAGTATTTAAGAGACATTTATACAATGTCCTTAATAACATGCTTTAACTTTTGGTCACCCCTGAAGTGGTAAGGCAGTTGGACTAGGTAACATAGTTATAGGTTCCTTCCAACTGAAATATTCTATTCTGTTCTCTTCTCTTCTCTTCTATCCTATTTTGATTGACTGAAGTAGCATCAGACCCTTCTGAGTGGAAGGACCATGACGAATTCCTGTTCCTTTTCCCTGGAAAAATCCCCTTTGGTCTCAGTAGGCTTTGCATAATTCCTTATTTTTTTAGTGTCTTCTAAAATCAAGGAAATATCAGTAAGTTCAAGTGTGTGTTGTGCTGCCAGTGCTTGTGCATTCACCCACATGCCATCTCAGACTGAATACTCAGCTTTTAGTACTCTAGCCAGAACTGTCCACACAGAAACTGGATATCTTTAGTCTTCCCTCCCCTACCTCAGCAGATATCAGTAAAAAGGAGTCCTTTCAATAACTTTTCATACTTTTTCAGGTCCAGGTTATATCCTCACCAAATCACCTGTCCCCAAAACCTGGACTTTCCCAGACACCTATATGTTGCATGAGCCCACAGTGCATGCAGCTATTCTTTCTGGCTGAAAATAAATATGCGTTCCTCAGAGAACAGTTTGCCAAGTACATTTATGACATTGAAACAGAAGTTAAGAGCATCACAGTGAACCAATGTATTTTCAAATTGTTTGAATTGATAATTTGAAAAAAAAAGTCATTGGCAATCAAGATGACATTGGCATAAATGGCTCCTTATATGCAAATTGGACGCTGCAGTGTACTGATAAGTAGAAACCCTTAATTTAGCAATTGTGTTTAATTTTAAAAATAGTATTTCAGAATTACAATGCTAATTGTATAAATTAAAAGATTATATCAGCAAATATATTTCTGTTGCATTCATTTATTGGTAAAACAAAGAACTGAGTTAAGCTAAATTACATTCTTCCCAATTTTTCTATAAACTTCCAAGTAGTCAGCACTTATCAAAATTTAACTCCCCTGCTTGGAATATGAGGTGTTTTGCTACTTCATCAAAGAACAGTGCCAAATAGCTGTGTACCTGAGGTTCAGAGAACAGTAACTTTATAAGAAGAAGGTAGAAAAAGCTCCATAAAGACCCTCTCACATTTTCACTGTGCTTGTCACTGTGTTCCTGAAGCATAAGATCAAGCTCCAGGAAAATCTATAAATGTCATGAATTCCAGTGTGAGAGCTGTAAGTGAATTTTCAGCCTTAGTCTCCTTTTAAAACAAGCAGTTAGTTGGCTTTCTAGGTGGTATTTGTATATTGTAGTCATAATGAATTACTTTTTCCAGAAGAAGGAGTCACCCTTTCTCAAATACATAATTCACAACACATGCAGGGAATGAGACAATAAACTTTGAGAAAAAATGTAACTCTGTGGACCACAAGCAACTTTGTTATTAACTTGAGCAGGAATAGGATTTCACTCCATTTTACGTAGCCTATTAACCCTTCATTACGGTAAAGCAACTTTTTTCAAGTTCAAAGGATATGGAAATTCTACTTTAAAATTTTTGCCTTCCTTCAGTATTTTTTAAACCATGGTTCTTGTTTCCCATGGAGACTTCAGCTACTCCAGACTAGGATTAATATATTCTAGTAAGAAAGAAAAGGTATTTTCACTCACAAAAATAAGTCCTAATAGAAGTTTTCATAATGACCAGCCATAAGTTTGCCCCTGGTATAGTCCACTCTGTGCTAGCCTTTTTGGAAGTACATCACTAGGAAGAGACGTTTTTTACGCTGGTAGATTCTTTACGCAGAGATTACCCATTTGATACAATGGCCCATTCTACTACATAAAATATTTCTATTGATCTACATTTTTCATGTCATATTGTGGAAATAAATAGCTGCTTACAGTAATAACTGTTATGTATGAAGCCTGTCACTTTGATAACCACTGTTATTTCTTCATGGGTTTACTGTAGGTTATTGTCAACATAAGCTAGGCCTGCAATTAAATTTTTTGCTTGTTGCACTATAAGGATAACCTGACTGTCCTGCAAGAAAAAAATATTTAGACCTGAGTCTTTGTCCTGAGCGTGATATTTCTCTAGTACTACTGCGTATTTCTTAAGGTAGCTTCACCATGAATCAAAGGAACCCTCTCTGCAGAGCAAAATCTCTTGTAGTCTGAGATGTTTGGGCGCCACTCTCTCTTAGATGCCAAAGAAGGCAAGTGAGGACTTCATCATATCCTGGAGATTGTGTATTTCAGCATGGCTTTTTGATGCTGATCTGCTACCAGCTTCAGACACAGCCTGGGATCATTAGTCATCATGATGAGAAAAGAAGTGGAGATTTACAGAAATAAAAAAGTGGACCCATACTTCATGCTGCTGATGGAAAAGAAATTTGTTTTGCACTTGAGATCTCAAAATGTACTTCCAGAGGCAACTCTTCTGACAAATTTTAAATATCTTTTAACCCAACTTCTACAGGGAGATTTTTCTTTCTATGTAGGGCTTTCTTCACAACATTAAAAAGGGATGAGCTAACAAAGTATAACTGGAAAAATCCACATGTGAAAATGACCAGGCAGCCTACCCTGGGGGCTAGACTACAACACGTAGCCACAGCTGTGACTCAGACATACTGAACTGCTCAGGGGAAGACTTGAAGTGTTGGGACTGCTTAGCAATGAACTGTTATCTAGTATTTTGAAAGACAGTAAAAATATGTAATTATTTATTTCTTTGGATTAACAGCTGGCAACAGTTTGCTGTCATCTTTACATCTGAACCTTTTGCTGTGACACCCACAGAGTTTATGTACTGTACTTTGTTTCTCTTTGTAGTACTGTGCTTGCTGTAAGGATCCCTGTATATTCAGGGATGTGTAGACTCAAGCACAACGAGTCACAAGTCTAAAAGCAGCGAAGTACAATGTAAAGAAACAGATTTCTTAACAATTCAGGAAATGAATCAGGTAGGTACAAGCAGGATGAACCTTGAATTTTTACATTGATAGAGTCTCTGACCATTCCTACAGTAAACTGTGACAACAAAAAATATGAATATGTTAGAGAACCCTTAGAATCATTAATTTCTGTGACATTACAAAGTGTTATTTACCGATGCCTAAACTAGAAATCAAGCCAGTAGGCAAGAAAGCATCATTACAATAATAAGATTGATTGTACAAGCATGATTTTTTAATATTGTTTCTATTTTCCAGAGAAAAATAAATTATGCAGACAATGCAACAATGAATAGTTATTGTTATATATCACTAATTTCAGACCCTCAATCAAATATGCCGTGCTGACTAGAAATCTGCTGAGGCAAGTGTAATCACCACTCCCAGGTAAGTGAAAAAGTAAATGTATTGCAAAAATAAAGGAAAGTCTCTGTGTTGATATAAGTCAAAGCTGGTCAGTTCAAGTTAATGTACACTAGTTAGTGATTTGTCCCATAGATATTTTGGGCCAAATACAGTCTTCAATTTTGAGTTGACATACATGCAATCACTGCTGAGTCAATGAAGTTATATGGGATATCAGCCAAAGCAGAATTGACTCCTAGAAAAAGACTGCCTAAAAATGAATATCAAGCAGTACACATTTAGTTAGTAACAACTTTTGTACTCCAGATCCATTTTAAAGATCTAATATTTAGTCAATAAAAGTTATTTCTAACTATTTTATTTTGTACATCGCAGTAAATTTCTAGAAGCTACCACAAAATTCTGTTGTAATGAATAGGAAACATATTTGTGACTCTAACCTGCTCTTACACTTTCTAAGCAAAGCTGAATAGAAAATAGCAGAGCAGATGCTTATCCATTTATTTCTGCTCAACAGTGATAGATATACCAGCTCTTTCTTCTGCTAGAATTTCTGTGTACATCTGCTACAGCAAGAGCTTGCATGAAGACAGTTATGGGGATACATCTTGTTTAATCTACTGCTTTCTTAACCAGAAGTTGCTATATATTTGAACATTTTTTCTGTAAGGGTAAATACGTAAGACACATCCAAATCTTCTGTTTTAAGTCTGAGACTTTTGTTTCAACTATATCTGCGGCAGTGAGTTCATTGTCTTATACTTGTTTTAACCTGTTGCCTTTTGAATTTATTTGTCTTCCAGCAAATCAGTTCTGTGTTTATTAATACTTGCATACAATAGATTTTAGCATTTTTCAGACAATCACCATCTACTCTCCCATCTACTAAAAATCTGATCCAAACCCCAGAACAGAGACAGTCTGATGTACTGTGATTCAGTATGCATGTGAATGTGTGTGTTAGTTTTCATACAAATGAACTGCATTTAGAGATCATCCCTTAAAGGGAAAGTAATATGTGGATAAAATGCACAAGTGCGTTTCTATTATTGCAAATTTGTATTTTACTTTTAAAAACAAGACAGCAAACTGGCATAGCAATTTATAATACTTTAGATTATAAAACAGCAAGTAATCTTGGGCATAGCTCAACAAAACCTTTTAGAACCTAAACATATACCTCTTCGGCAAAGGACTTTGTGATATTACGAAGTTAAGCACATACCAAGATTTTTGCTGGGAACAATTGTTTAATGCCAGAAGAGGTAAAAAAAGGCTTTGAGGTTTTATTGGTTTACTTCAGGTTTCTGTGAGGAAGGAGAAGTTGTGCACAAGAGAAGATATAATTTAAAGCCTATTTCTAGACCCTTACGTGGTTTTGTATGTTTGTTATTGCTTTGTTTCATTTTTGCATTTAAAACAAAAAAGGACAAGCAGAAGCAGAAATTAACCTAGCAGGATCTTGCTGTGTGCCCTTTCAGGGTAATAGTATACACAAATTTATAGATAGTGAAAATCTCAGCAGTTTTTCAGCTTTGCAATGTCAGGATGAATCAAATGTATCAACAGAGTTTTGTCAGAAGCAGAAGCCAGGCTTTATGGGAAGATTGATGTGGTCAGCATTATGCATTGTAATCAAGCCATGAGTCAATACAGATTAAATATTGACAGAGGTACTTTGACTAGTCTGAGGCTAAAACAAATTCCTGAAACCTTCAGGAAGCATTATTATTATACCAATGAATGTATGGTAATAACACTGTTAATGTTATGCATTGTACAGTGCTGGACTCTAAAGATGCATTTTCATGTGGAAAATAAAAAAGAAAAAGAAAAGAAAAAAGGCCTGAGGCTGAAGAAGAAAACTGATATTGGATTTAGCAGCAGCATTAGAGAGAGGTTTTTAATGAGGTGATTCATACACCATTAACCCATCATAAGGCAAGAGAGAAAGTAGTGGCTTGGAAATGTATTGAGAAGTGAACATACCTTAGTTATGTTTGTATGGGACCGCATAAGTGACCAGTAAAATGATGACAAGACTGTTAATAGGGGAGATTTTACAGGGAGTAAGAAATGGTTTGCTCATATGTGTATCAGTACTTACAGCAAAAAGTGTGAAGGTTGAAGTTTTAACCTCAGGCTCTGTCCTGAACCTTTCCAAATCATGTGAATGTCATTATTTTAATGCTATACTTCAGTGATTATTTCCAGTGAAATGTCTCTGGATTCTGCATAAAATAAAATTCACAGAAGTGTACATATATTTTTTCTAAAGATAAAATGACTTGAAAAATTTATCACAAATGGCACAGTGTTACCCCTGAATTTGGGCAATATGCAGCAGAAGTATAACTATGTTTTTTTTTTTTCTTTTGGTCCATTAAGGACACTACAAGAGAAGTCAGAATAGTGTAGCACTTACATTATCTTCAAATTATTACAGAATAGCAAATATATTTGAATTTGGACTAGATTGTGATGAAGTGTAACAGTATGTAAGACCCTTTGTTTGCAGAATATATTGTACAACCCTGCAATGTAACACAGACTGCATGACTACAGACTGAGTGTCGAAGTAAGAAGGGATGATGAACATTGTAGTGACAAGTTCTGCAAAATTTCCACCACAGTAGCCACATTTTCAGAAGATTAATTTCCTATTTGCAAACTAGAGTATCTCTTCATGTCTACTCCTGCATTAAATCTAACCAGTGCATTTCAGGTTTGCCTTTATGCGACAACTACAGACCTGTAACATGGCTTTCACCTCCTGAAAACAATGAAAGGTTTAGGACCTCAGCCTAACGTTCAAGAATACAACTCAGTAACAATACATTAGGTTATTAAATTGCAATTACTTTGGGGTGAGTTTATTATGCAGGTTAAAACTTTGACAGCAAGAAGCTATCACTGACAATTTTATAAGAAAGAATTAACAGATAAATACAACTATTAAATCTACATTGTAGGATTTTTTTGTCAAGAGCAATATAGAAGATGGTGCTTGAATAACAATGAAGGTGCAGGCAGGAATATAATAAAACCTCATACTCCAAAGTTAAAACTTTCAGGATGTCCTTACAATCAAGTAGCTTGTATTGACTCCTCAGTACAAAGCAAGAACAAATTCTCACCCCTAGCTCAGAGTTTGCCGAAGTAGCACAAATTTTTGTTGATTTCCATTCCACCTCTACTGTTATTTAAGGGTAGCTGTTGGGATACATTTAGTAAACAGGTTAAGTGTTACATGTCTGTTGCTCTCAAGGACTACATTACTTACAGTAAGGTCTACAATGCATTTGTACATAGAACTTATTTTCTTGAAAGCCATATATAAAAATTTACAATATCTGCAAACACTGAGGTTCAGAGAACTGTCTGTATTCATGGTAAGCCATGCATGGTACACATTTAACTCTACCTAATCATCCAGGATTAGTTCTCATTGGCACAGCAGCACAGTCACTCTGGAATCTGTCATGAGTGACATAGCCACAAGGTTTGGTGTTCCACTGAGCTGAGTCACAGACAGCAGCTTTTCCAAGTGGCATAGTATTTTTGTTCTTGTTCATATGTAGCTTCTTGCAAAGCAAAGAGTAAATTCAAATTTTTCATCGGCTATCACATGCTTTCTGCTTTCTGTGTACTATTTCACCCTGTTGCTGATTGATAAGCAAGACTTCATATCAAAGTTTTCTGCAGCAAACTGGACTTGCAGAGCTTTAGATCCATCTTTTTCTTTCTCTTTCATTCTTCTCTAATATGTAACTTCTGTTGGTCTATCTAGTTTATATAAATATTTAAATCTTGAATCTGTGCAAATCAGACTTTAAACTACAGGCCCTATATTTCTGCAGAAAAAAGATACAATTGTTAAGAATGCATGGTCTTCCACACTTTTGACTGCTTCTCTCAAATCTGAATTGCTCAATTCAGAAAACCAGAACAACTTCCACAGGTAACCTAATTTGCGCTAGCTAGTAATGGTCACAGAAGGATCATATTAGGAAAACATAATGAAAATCTTTTGCTTTAGATTAACATTGGCTATATTAATGACATGTGCATGTAAAGGAAATCAGCTGACCACCACCACACCTCCCACATAAAAAAAAATTTCAAAACCATGAGTGAACTAGAGAAAAGTTTGACAGAAATCTTCCTCTCCTTGACCATACAGCTTGACCATACAGATACCATGCCTTCAGGATTCTGGGGTGGCTGGAAAAACTCTTGAAGAACACTATAAGCATAATACTTCATCACATAGGAGTTTAGGAGTAAAATTATTTTGCTCTGTTTCAAAGTAGGTTCCTTTCAAGTCTCATTACAATTAAGAAAAAGTGGCTAAGAAGGGTTGTTGTTCAGTAAGAATTTTTTTTTATGTCCTGCTGACCCATTATCCCCTAATTCAGGTCCAAAGACCACTTTCAATAGTGAAAGCTGAAGGATAACCAGAGCAGAAGGTCGTGAAGGTCATTACATGTCATGTAACCATGAAGGTAAATGTCACTGTTTATCTTGTGAACTCCATCTTGTTTTTCTCATTGCTCTGTTAGTCAGTGCTAGAAGGCAGAACCTCTTTGAACGAAAGCATTCAGACATACATTTAAGAGAATATTTCCTTCCCAGAGGCAAGTATTTTGTGCAGTGTAAACTTTAGAAGTTGTAAGCCATATGCAAACAAGCTGTGCCAGAAAGAACAAGAAAAGTTGTGATTGCAGAATGTAAAGTGACTCTTACCTCAATAAAGAGTCCAGAAAAAATAGAAATGTGTCTATTATGTCTTACTTGTCATCCTTAATTTTCCATAAAATCCACAGCAAGTGCTTCCCATCCCCCCAGACACACCGGGGCACATGAGAAAACACTATTTCTGATATTTCATTGGAGAAAAATCTCTGCACTGCTCTTCCATGAATGCAGTTTTGTACTTTTAACTGATGAACCTACAAGAGAATAAGACCTGTAATCAATACTTCAGTGTGATAATAGTGAAGCAGCCTCTATTTACACTATGCCCAACACCCTTGAAGCTAGCTCCACCATGGTGCTCTGCAGCTCCTGGGTACCATGCATCCATTTGGCACTAACACTGAGAACTGTTGTTCAGCTGCTCATACCACCACCAGTACCTCATCCTGCATCATGTTGACCCATGTAAGGGCACATGTAAGGACTCTCAGTTTATTTGCTGCTGGGAACGCAGGAGTTGTTAGAAGTCTTGTATGTACTCAAGCACCCACTGTACGCATAGGAACTCTTTGGCCTCAGAGAAGAAGGAGCCTGAATATTGTTATTCATAATAATATTAATAATGTTATTATTAATAATAATAGAATATTTTTATTACTAGACCCTGCATGCAATTTTATCCAACTGTACAGCTTTAAAATAGGGCCTTGTTAGAAAATTTTTAACATGTTGAAGATATCTACTGCACATCTATGCTGTCAACACTGTGTACAGAAATCAAGAAAGGAGATTGCTTACACAGCCATTTAGGGATTCTCACAAAGGGGTCACCACCCCTTTTTCATACCACCACCACTCTTTATCATACTGTAGCATTGAAAACATAATGAATTCTTTACCATATGATAGTATCATGCATACTTTACTGATAATTCATAAAGGTTCCTACTGGCTTGTCAGTAAGAACTCTTAGAATCTGTAACCTAAATTAATAACACTTTTCTCATTTTGTATGTACATAAGCAAAGAACAGATTGAATATATCTAAGTTTAAAAAAGATTTCTTCCAGTGTAACATTTTGACTCACTATATTATTACTGTTGCTGAGTTATCACAAAGGATTGGGTTTGGATTCTTTGGGTTGGGTTGCTTTTTTTTCATTCTCACAAAACACTCTGAGGAAACTCTGCATGTTAATGAAATGTAAATGCTTTCACTTATTAAAGAAGAAATACTCTGAGCCATCAGAAGGATCACTCTTCTAAATGAAACATGGATAATTGCATTAGAGTGGGTTATGTTCAGCTGAGTTCTGCAGAAGATTTTATTGAGTTAGCTGCGTATTTTTTCAGCTCAAGAGAATGGATACAATTCACTAGAGAAAAATCTCATGATGGGTTTGTTTTAGACACAAACATTTGTTTTGAATAAATAACAGCAAATCCCTGTCCTAAAGATGTGTTACTGATGCACTGATAGTATTGGGCTTATCTTGTTATCACCAGGGCTTATGGATTTTTCTGAGGTTCATGGGTTTATGTATACATCTGTTCCCACAATGTCATCATATATAGCAAGAGTAAGAGATGAGATACTAAAATATGCAACAAACATTCAGATTCATAAACCCCCAGCAATGATTCCAAATACGTAATAAATTTCCTTATTAGGTAAAGCTCTTTTGGGAAGGCTTTTGTGCAAGATATAAAGTGTATTTTTAGCTAATCATGTTAGATCCCTTTATTGTCAGGCAAAACGTAAACTAGATTCCCAACACTGATGACTAGTAGATGGTGAAGAAAATGTATTTAGGAAGTAACCAGTCACTAGTCCAGCCAGGAAAAAACAAACCATTGTGCTTATCACCAGTAACATGTAATTGATATTTAGATAGAAAGAGGAAGGGGGTCTTTTGCAAGACAAAAGTTGTGAGTCTATTAAGTGCTGAAAGGCAGCCAAAGAGGGGACTTGGGCATCAGAGCACCATCTCCTTCCCCTCTTGCCCTCTCATGTCAGAGTCTGAGGCTGTCTGTAATGAAAGCTGAGCTTACTTCATTTTTGCTAATGTACAATAGAACGTAATTTTCTTTGAGAGATACATTAATCTGCTTATCGCTGTGAAATGCTACACATACCATTACAGGAAGACAATTGCATTTACACTGGACTGAATAATAGGCCAAGATATCCAGCAATGAATAACTGATCATAGTTTATTATACTCCAAAATAATTTCAAGCAGCTTTTTTAGTCTTTAGCAGAATTTAGGAGCATTTTTATTCCATGTGGTTTGCTCATCAGACAAGCCAAGCTTATGATACTTCATGCCCACAATAATTTGTAATAGTTTACTACTTAATAGCTTCCTGCGTATACACATTTTAGTACATAAGAAGTAGTCTGCAAATAAAATATACTTGACATTATTATTTGGTTGTACAACTCTACTGATGACCCCTTAAGACACCAGATAAAGTACCTAGAATCTGTCACTGGAGGACATTTCCTGGTCTCCTTAGGTGCTAAAAAAGGATCTATTTTGTGAATATATCTAATACACAACAATAATTTCTTTTATATGTTATGTGTCTGAACACATACAGGAATAAGTGTGAACAAGAAAACGCTATGCCCTTACTCTGTTTCTCAGCCTAGCTTCTCAGGAAGGCCCCCGGTCCCAACCCTGCTGTGGGAATGTTGGTTAAGCATGTTGCTTTTTTCTTGCAGTGCTTCTAACATCAGAGAAGAGTTAGGCTTAGCTCAACAAAGCGGGCAAAGCAGGCAGTCTGAGAAACATGGTGTGTGAAATACCTCTGCCCCTGTGAGAAGGGTAGGTTTTTTCCTAGGGGAGACTTGCAAAACTACGTGGAGAAGAGCTGCAAAAATCCTATTAATGAGATTTCTAGTCAGGCTTACCTAACCTTCAGCAATTTGAAAAGACACCTTCTCAATGACCAATGAACAGTATGTTTAGGCTTCACTTAGTGGATCAACTGTCTAAAGAAAGGTAGCTACAGTTATGTATAAAGTTAAGATGATTTACAAGAATTCGTAAGCTGCTATGATTTGGTACAAAAAAATTAAGTGAAAACTCAACGGAAAGGAGTCCTAGATTAGCCTGTCTCCTTAAAAAGAGTGAACGCTTAGCACTGAAACCTGCATGGAGAGGAACAGTGAACAGTTTCTGAACTGGAGAGGCTTTTTGGGCTTTTAAAAAGGGCAGTAGTTGGGAAATACTTTTCTTTAGCCTTGAAACTTAGCTATCATATATGTTGGCCAATTCTTTCAAGATCACATTTGCCACTGACCCCTCAAGGAAGACCACAATCATTCACAAGCTGCTAAGAAGTAATGAACAGAGCTGAAATGTAAAGCAGTGAGTGGAGCTGAGATAGGGAGATGGGCAGGTAAATGTACAAAACACACCAGTGAGAACTTGCTTATCCAATGCCTCAGCTTCCATCATTTTGGTCGGGATATGTGATTATGACTCTGATCATGTCCTTCCCATAGTGAAGACCTGAACCTCTCCCAGATCTACTTTTTCACGCTGAGCAACTAATCCTGAAGGGCAATGTATGACAAGAAATGAGCAATCATCTCATGAGCCATCAGCACCGTTGCCAAGGCATCCTAGTGGGTTGGTGAAATCATCTAAATATAAATATATTTTGTCCCAAAATTCTCTTTTTTCCCGTTTTATCTCTGTAACAGTTTTGTCTGGTCTCCTGGTTTCAGCTGGGATAGAGTTAAATTTCTTCGTAGTAGCTAGTATGGGGCCGTGTTTTGGAGATTTGCTGGAAACAGCGGTGATACTGCAGAGATGTTTCAGTTGTTGCTAAGTAGCGCTTACACTGGTCAAGGACTTTTTCAGCTCCCCGTGCGCTGCCGGATGCACAAGGGGCTGGGAGGGGGCACAGCCGGGACAGCTGACCCAAACTGACCAGTGGGATATTCCATACCACATGACGTCATGGTCGGTATATAAAGCTGGGGGAAGAAGAAGGAAGGAGGGACATTTTGGAGTGGTGGCGTTTGTCTTCCTAAGTCACCGTTACGCGTGGTGGAGCCCTGCTTTCCTGGAGACGGCTGAGCACCTGCCTGCCCATGGGAAGGAGTGAATGAATTCCTTGTTTTGCTTTGCTTCCATGTGCAGTTTCTGCTTTACCTATTAAACAGTCTTTATCTCAAACCACGAGTTACCTCACTTTTACTCTTCTGATCCTCTCCCCCGTCCCACCAGGGGGGAGTGAGTGAGCGGCTGCACGGTGCTTGGTTGCTGGCTGGGGCTAAACCAGGACATCTGGTTTAAGCCCTTAGTATCTTTCCTTGTAGGTGGGGAAAGCATTATTCATTATGAGACACCAAAACATATTTTCTTCTGTTTCTGAGTGAAGCTCGGGTCGATGTCTATTTCTACCTTTGCTTTTAGTTCAACCTTTCTTCTTGTCTAATACTGCTTTGAAGTGACAACTTAATGAGAATTCTACTTGTAGACCATTCAATGCCAATACAACTGCAATATATATGTATATATTTTTAATTCCATATGTTTGTAAAACAATTCCTTAGTTTGAACATGCTTCCAAGAACTCTGTAGAAGTGTCACCTATTAGGCCGCACTTCTCTGGGTATTTTAATGCATGCAATACCCACAGGGACTAAAGCATTGTACATAGGAGGCAACTGTCATTACTTAGTCTTATTACTGGCGAAATCATGCAGAAAGCAACAAAAACATAAACAGAGCTTATGCTTGTCATATAGTGTCTCTTTCTTCTCAGAGTCCTTATAAATTATATTTGAGGGATTGTTTATCCTTCTTTTTGTTCTTTTTTTTTTTTAGTTTGACTAAGTATTTTTGTGATGTTTTGCTTGATGACCTTTATTTTGTTTGAAGAGGTATAGTGGAATTGTTTGTTTTGAGACTTTTCATTAGCTTATTGTATTTATACACCATAATTATTAAAAGTGTTCATGTTAATGAAAAGGTGAAATGTACAAGTTGTGTAATTTTGATCTTCAGGGAAGTAAAGTTATTTTTAGCTTAGTGCCTGGATCCATAATATCTTTGATTTTGTGGGTTTTTTTAACCAATCACTGTGCACCCAGGCTTTTGCCGTTAGCAGACCCAAATGATCAGATGGAGTGCTAAGTTCAAGATAAAATCTTTCAAGATCCTGACTAATCAGCCTTTGTGGATTTGTAGAATCTATTGCATTTCCATATGTTGCTACAAAGATTGCTTCTGGCAGCAAGGCAGGATAATTTCCTTCGAAGGTCACCTATTATAATAAATGCGGCAATAACGGTGCAATGGCAGTATACTCAGAGCACAATTCATACATCTTTTCTACTATTCAGCTTCAAAGCTTCTAGTTCTTCTCAGATGTCATCAAAGAACCTCTCTGAAGTTAATGACAATCCTCAAGTTATATTGTTTCTCTTTGAATAGGCCAAAGCTTTTCCAAAGATATCTAGCAGATGTTCCTTCATTGTTGCATTACTTTCTGCAAAGTCCCTAAGATAATTTTTGAGGCTTTGGTTTGAATATACCCACTCTTGTTACATTTAGAAGAGTTAATCAAAATATGGTAACTCTTTTAATGGAATATACGTAAAAATTTACACCTGGGCCAAGTATTCAGTGATTCTGTTTTTCTCAGATCTTTTTCTGATGCACATTTATTCTAATGGTTTTCACTTTTTGTATACCGATAAGAAATACCAGTAATTCATCCAGAATATTAGACAAGCTCTGTGATAGTTGCCTCCCTCTTCAAAAGAAAATTCAAATACATAAGTCTTATTTTGATTACCTCTGAAACTAAAATGATCACATTTATTCACAAGACCTGAATTTAAATGCAATTTAATATAGCTTCTGTTCAGAAGTGGAACAGCAAAGCAGTAATGAATTTGTTGACTCACTTTGCCATCATGTACTCACCTTCATTCTTTCCCTGTTGCTTATTTTATCCTACATACTTTCAGCCTTAATCTGAATGCTGTCCCCAGAAGTTTTGCCTTTGCAATGGACTGCTGCAGTTACCACAGCTTCAGGAAATGTTTAAACAAAAAACTGAATGAGGCAGAACTTTAACAAAGTTTTATTGCCAAAAAGGTTCTTAAGGAAAAACAAGCCCTGCACCAGAACCTGAAACGTGTTGAATTTGTGGCTTACATGATTTAAAAATTCAGACGAGAGAAAAGAATTTGTCATTTGGATTGTGAGTTTATTTAAGCTCTAAACTCAAAAGACAATGATAAACCCCCTGTAAGTAAATATCAAACAAATTATTTAAAGCCTTGTTAAATATTTTTAATTGCTTTTGAAATCTCTATTTATGGTCATAGTTTTGCCTTAGTCAATAGCCTTTTCTTCCTTATCTCATTTGCCCTTGGAGTACTGTTATGACAGAGGTTGGAACAGGATCAAGGCACATATTTATACTGCTATGCATACTCTTTGTGGAGCTGTCACTGCCACGATACACTCCAGATACAAGGAATGAATTCTCAGCATGTCTCAGCTCATGCAGCTCTCTGTACTTGGTACTTGTTCCATGTAAAGAAGGATAGTGTAAGGTGTAGGTGCTGTTAACTTCATTAATTAGATTCATGATACTGCTTTACTGTAGACATTTTTGAAATCTCAGAAGCTATTACATACTGCATTTTTGGAAAACCAAACACTTCATAAATATCTTTCCTTTATCCTCTCTGATTCTCAGATCGTTCAGGGAAAATGAGAACATCTAATGTATCAGATTGGACTAATTTTAGTATAAAGTAATTGCCATACAATAACACAGACAATTACAGTTGTCTCTGTTGTCTCACACTAAAAACCTATTGATTTATGATGAACTCTGAATACACAGAAAAGTATCCTCAAATATATTTAAAGTGAAAAAATTATCTACCCATATTTTTTCCCCATTTCTATCAATTTGTTACCCTGTTTGTTTGTTTTTTTTTTTTCCTGTTTTATTAGCTTGTTTGCAGGGATATGATGGCAAATATTTATTTTTCAAAAGTTGAATGCACTTACTAAGCAAGTCCTTGGTAGACAAATACCAAGAGAAACTTATCCTTATTGGAATTGTTTTAAGGTTACTTGAGCCATTGCATTTAAAAATAATTTCTTTCTTCATAGGACTCAGGTAGGCTTTACTGGCATAGACTGTTGTGAACACTGTGCAAAACCTAATAGAAGTCTCGTTTCTATTAATCCTTTTTGTTTCAGAAGGAATGGAGATAAAGATAAAGCATGTACGTTCTTCAGTCACTTGACAAGGTCACAGTGCTATACATGCTGAAACATTCATGGAAATCAATTTCACTTTTGTATGTTTATGAATTATTTTTTTCTCACTGTTTCCACATCACTTGAGAATAATATATTTCCTCTGAATTACTTTCAACATAGTAATACTTGACAGCATCATTGTCTAAATCCACTTTGGCATCAGTGTGAGGCAGTCAAAACCATCTATACCCATGCTGAGGACAGAGCACTCAAGCAAAAACATAAGGTGGTCTGGGTTGAGGGAGAAGGACTTTCTGCATATTTCAAGGAGTTATAGAAGTCAAACAAAACTCAGCTACCTGGGTGGCTCAGTTACCTGATAATCAGTTGTACTGAGGATTGATTTACAAATCTTTTTGCACATTATAAACAGTTTGTCAGGCATGTCACTGAAAGCTCTGTGACCATTTATGGGGTAACTAAAAACATTAAGCACTACTGCCAGTCTTACGGAGAAAAAAGACTCTCATGCAACCAGCAGAAAGGCATTTTGTGACAGTACTTTTAAGGTCATGTTTGAGCTGTCTATTTCCACTGAGTCATGCACATTGTACAACAGCTAGGATATTCTGTACTGGATAATAAGAAAAGGTCAGAAAATCCCCATCTCCACCTAAGGTGGCATTACTTATAAATTCCTGGCTATAGGGGTTTATCCTGAATAGCTTAGGTTTGGTAAGGTGGTGTACACTTTTTGATTGCCTTTAGGTCAAGGGAGTGCATCATCTAAACCTGTGTCAGAATCAAACGCACTCCTTATTGCAAATGGCAACGTGACTTAAAATTGAACCTACAACACACTGATGACCTTCTGTACTCAGTCACCTAAACTGACTCACCTAACCTAAGTAATGGTGTGGGAATCAGAAAGAGTAACTGTTTAAGGTGACTTCCACTTACATACTGCTTTTCTAGTTTCACTCAGTAAAGGACAACTTAGATGGTCATATTTCAGCTTGAATCCTGGAATTCCTAAAAGTTAAATATATTCTGTACTACAATAAAAATGAGGTAATGTTTGAGGGAAACATTATTGCAGGCAAAAAAAACCCTCCACTTTGAGCTACATACATCTGACATTTGTAATGTTTGGAACCAGAGGAATCTATGTACTTCAGGAAACCTGATATCCATCACAGATGCTGCAAACTGCATTAAGTGAAATATGTTACAAGATCAAGCCTTCATCATGAAAATTATAATGCAACTGAAAAAAAAAAAAGAACCCCATAAAGACCCCCCTTCAAGTCTTATGCTCTCTAAGGTGTTTTGGTCCCTGTATAGCAGTCCAATTTCCCTTGAAATCCTAAAGAGATCTTAGGCTCTTGAATGCCTTGGAGGATCTGGGTGCAAACCAACAACATATATGAAAGATTTTTAAATTCTTTATAAAGAATTGTCAAGCAGTGAAAGAATGCGTGAAGAAAAGTAAAGATCTGGTTTTCCTTGCCTTTGGGAACTTTTTGGTTATTGATTTTCCTTTTCTTAGGCTGTATTTTTGTCTTCAGTTGTCTTTCTCCCGCTCTTTGAATTCTTTCCTTCAGCTTTGTCCTTTCTTGTTTTCTTGCTGCGTTGAAAACCAGTAGCTTCGATTATAATTTTCCTGAGGTGTTCTAGCACTACATTCTCCACTGTATATGCCAGCCACAAAGCATGTTAAAACAAGACAATACCAAACTCTTCCATATAGCTATACCCTACTAAAATTGTCTTTAGGAGCTGGACATTAACCAGTACAGCTCAGTTATAAACAAGGCAAGCTTTCAACCAGTAATAATCTTGCCTGCTTTGTAGGATTCCTTTTTGATACGCTCCCTGTAGTTTTAATCTGGCGTTTATTCTATTTTTATTTCCTATTTTCTTTCCCACAGAGTTTAGTATTCTGTGTCTGATCCTTGATTTTATTTTCGCATTTGCTAATTTGTGATTTGCCCCAAAATTTCTTTAGTTATGTGAAGAAATAAATATATATCCTGTTTTTCTCTTGTGACCTTGGTTTCCTTCAGTTTCAGAGTTCGAATCATCTTCTCCATGAGACATAATTTCTCACATAGTGGATAGTAATTACTTGTTTTCAACCAGTAAAAAAAAAAAGCTTCTGTGTAAAAAATGTGGTCACTCGCTTTCTGAAATCTTCCTTTTCCTCTATTCTTTCTTGCATAATTAAATTGTGTCTGTGCTATGTATTTTGGTAATGCTAGATACAAATGAAGTAACAATATCTCCATCTCTCTGTGTCAGTGGACTCTCCTTAAACTAGAGATTGTTGCTGCTCTAACACTTGACATGACATCTGTTGATAAAAGCTGCGATAGCATTACTTGAGGCATGTTCCCTTCCACGTCTGCTGTGTGTGGTTGTGACATCTCTTCTTGTACAGCAGGAAGACCTAATAAGATGTTTAAAAATATCAAGTTTCATGTAAGCACATGCACTAAAGGGACTTGTCCAAAGCACTGAGTCATCACCTGCTGCCTGGGCCAATGCTGCCAGCAGTCTGGTGGAGACTGTTCCTGCCATCATCCATGATTCAGCAGTTTGGCTGCAATGCTGTACAAACACCTAGTGCCAAATCAAGCTTCCCTCCACCAACACCCTTATTGCAGCTATATGTCTGATGCAGGTTCTTCTCATTGTCTTTTCATCAGCAGGGTGGCAAAACTGAGTGTACAGCCAGAATAAGATATTTCCCATTTGGCCTTTCCTGTTATTTCAGTGGGAATGTTTAAATAATTCTCCAAATCAAGACAAACTGGAGCAGATCGAGTGATGGAGCTGTCCCATTTATAAGGAAAAGAAGATTTTCGTAGTCTGAAAAGACCTAATTTTAGGTTCTTTAGTACACATACAAATAAAAAGGCGTTGCTTTTTTGAAGATTACAAAGAACTGGCAGTGAAAAACTTCACAGCTTGATTTCTATTCTGACCACATATAAAGCTGTACATATACACTGAATGTAAAGATATTAAATGGCTGGAATGGAAGACAGAATTTGCACTCCTTTAGGAATGGATTAACAAGAAACAGACAGTTCTGAGGTGCAGTGCTGTGCAACTCTTTCCCAGCACAGTGCATCAGTACCAAACGGCAACAAAAGACATAGATTACCAATTGCTGTCTTTTCATCAGTTAAGAGAAAGTTTTGGCAAATGTCAAGCTGTCTTATTAACACAGAAGGTGCAGAGGGCACATCTGTGGTATTAAAGCCCTCTTGAAATTAATCTATTTTTACCCTATGCTGTGCCCTAATCATACATTACTTTCATTACAGTTGCACAGATATAATTTATGGATGTAAATTCATATTAATTCAAACCTGCCTACTTTTTCAAATAGTAGGTAGATGTGCTTGAGAATAGCTATTTATTGGTCCCACGTATAACATAAAGCAGCAGGATCACAAATATAGCAAAAATAAGTGGAAAAGAAAGTAATATAATTTATACATAATGCCTAATTTAATGTACAAATGAGAACTGGGAGAGAGAAGGGGAAAAGTCTTTCAGGCAAATAAAAATAATTAAAAAGGACTCTTATAAAAAATCTTTGTTTTGGGTAGTTTATCTGAAACATGCACACCTACACTAAAACCTCAGTCTCTTTTATAACAGCAAGTGACAACTTTATGAAAGACGTTTTTGTAAATTGGTCTTTGTAATATTGCCTAACAAAACATCCAATAGGAAATTGGGCTGCTGTGTCAACAACATCACAGAAATGTATCCCAGCCAGTCAATGTGGGTGCTTGCCAGAAAAGGCTCTAAACGCTTGCTTTCAGCAGGATGTTAACAGAGACACAAAATTTGGCATCCCACAACCCTGGTGAGATTCTTGCTATCAGTGTGTTAGGCTAAATGCCGACTATCTCTGAATGTGCAATAGGCCTGAGTATATCTGTTAAAACCTTTTAGATAATTCAGCAAAGAAAATCTCAAATACCTGTAAATACAGTGTTTCAACTCTCTGAGATTTCTTTCAGTTTTTACTGCTGGATTTTCACAATTTTCACCACAGTCCATTGCCTTTTCTTACTCTGTCCCATCTATTTTTGTACTCAATGTCCTTAAACATATTTGCTTATGCTGTACTAACCAGGGAAGGATGTAAGGATGTCTGCACTCCTTGCCAGATCATAAGTGTACATACATATGTCATCAATATACTAAAGCACATAATTTCAAGAATCAGAGGAAAAGGAACTGAACTCTGCTATAATAGTCTAATACAGGGTGCCACTGCAGGGATTTTTCCAGAAGTGGCAAAACTCTTAGAAGACCACTCAGCTTCTCCAATTTATATTGATAGAGATTTGGGTCCAGAGATTTAAAATGTAGACAGCTGTGAATGGAAGAGTGCAATGGTGAAGATGAACTAAAATAGTTTCAAGTAACCTTCTGGACAAAACACAAAACTACAATTAAGTGAACTGGGATTTTTCTCTGGGTAGGTAGAAAATCCTACATTATACCTAAACTCTGCCGTCTTTAGGAGGTCCTTCAAAACAAAAACTACCTGATCACTACCATTCCAAATTTCTTATGCTTATACATAGACTACATATAACAGGGGCACCTTAAATTTTATCTGGCACATATACTCCTGCTCTATCTTGATGGCATGGTTCTCCCTTCCAGATTGAACAGCTGGGAGTTTCTTCCCAGCTGCAGGACACACAGCTGCAATATCCCCATTTAGGAGGCCATCAGACACAATGGGGAAAAGCTGAGTATGAGAGAAGCAGGAAAACTTCCCTTTGAGACTGAATTTCATGTTGGCATCTCAGGGAGGCAGAACCCAGTATTTACCTGTTCCTTTGAGGCCTGCTGCATGAGGCAAGGAGAGGATCCAGCACTTAGGCTTGGCCTGACCTTTTCTTTCTGCGTAGTCCAAAAGAAACTGCTGTTTTGGACTTAGCCTTCCTAATTTCAGCTTTCTTTTCTGTAGGCTGAATATGGCACAGTGGTCAAAACTCACAGTTTTGGTGTGCTGCTTTTTTCATAACACCTGGCACGGGTTATTAACACTGTGTTCAGTTTTGTGAAGTACTGGTCTGGGGGCTTGGCTCAGCTTTACTTGCTGCAATACTCAGCAACAGGATGGCTAAAGCTAAGACATGCAACATACAAACAAAATGGTGATGCTGCAGCATAACAGTACTGGCAAGATTCCAGTTGTACTGACAAAACTATACATGAGGCTTGAAGAAAACCAACAGAGTAAGAGCAGTCTAGGAATTTCAAAGATCAGACCTTCCAAGGACTACTTGAAACTGATCTGATGGAGGCCAGCACTGTCCTACCTGACTGATGGCTGCCCAGCCACTAGAAGCTTGTCCAGTTCCTTCAGCAGGAATAGTGAACATACTCATGTTTCGCCACCTAGCATGCTCCACATAGCTGCCTTTTATGTCTATTAAACTTCAGATAATTAGTAACATAAATTGGATATAACCCTGCCTTCAGAGTCTCCCTGCAGAGCAAATGACGACCAGTTACAAATTAGCTGATAGAGGAAGGGATGAACTGTGCGTGGCTACTCTGTCTATTTGAGAAGAGAAATCAAATGTCTCATTCCAAGAATTTATCCTAACCTGTCCCAGATCCTACCCTGGAAAAAATTCTTGTCATCCTGTAGTTCATGACAGGACCATTGAAATTACTTAAATGTTTAACTAAAGCAAAGAAATTAAATCAACTCTTTTTAAAGTCTTAATAAAAATAGAATAGGTCTATTTTCTTTCATTGATTTCTTTTTCATGTTTTATGGTCTATGACAGATTTGATTTACTTATTTTCCTCAGGTTTTTACCAGGGCAAAACTTAAAATGGCCTCTATTAACATAATGAACATTATAGGGTCCTGAATTCACAAACTCATTAGGTGAATCATATGCTGGAATATCTCCAATGTCTCCAAAATCTAAGTCAAGGGAACACCTAAATAATAGTTTACCAATTTACAAAGTAATTACAAGAAAATCAAGCTAATTAAAAAACGGAGAACTGTTCAAAAACTTGCTGGGATTGAGTTAATTTTCTCCATATCAGCTTATAGGGTGCTATGTTTTGGGTTTCTGAAGAAAACAATATTGATAACACACCCATGTTCTAGCTATTGCTGAACAGTGTTTGCACAACATTGAGGTCTTCTCTGACCCTCGCACTTCCCCACCTATGAGCAAGCTTGGGGTACACAAGGCACTGGGAGGGGACACAGCTGGGACAGCTGAACCAGACTAACCAAAGGGATATCCTATACCATATAATGTCATGTTTAACAATAAAAGCTGCAGAAAGAGGAGAAAGAGGGGACATTAGAAGTTATGTCATTTGTATTCCCAAGTAACCATTGCGTATAATGAAGCCCTGCTTATGAGTTTTTGCAGTTTTATCCTCTTGATTCTCTCCCTCACCCCCCTGGGGAGGAGTGAGCTGCAGTGTGGGGCTCAGCTGCCAGCTGGGGTTAAACCACAACACTTGTTGGAGATGAACAGCACCAATGAGTGTGCTGCTGGACAGATCTGACAAAGCAGTTAAGCTCTCAGGTCTTGTTTAAAGTATTGGATTCCCAGTAAAATGATGACTGAACAACGTGGATTCGACATAGTCACAGGCTCAAAATACCTAGACCTCTACCTTGTTGAGTCTGCTTAGTTCAGCAGAGTTCCAAACCAGCTATCTTATGTAGCACTAAAAGACAAAATTTGTTGGGTGTAGAAAAGACAAATGTTTCGTTACTTTTGTACTGAAGAAACCTATTATTTATTAAGGTGGCTTGCTGTAGCAATAAGGAGTAACTTGAGTTAGCTGATGGAAGACTACATAGATGATCATAGAGGTCTTTTCCAACCTTAATGACTCTGTGATTCTATAGGACATATAATGACTGTTACATTCTGTCTGGTTATTTTATTGGCAAGACATGTATTATATAGATATTGTCTGAAAGGAAATTCTGCCTCAGAATGTCTGGATATGTTGTAAGAAAAGAATGTGCCAGAGCCCAGTCTGAAATCCTTTTTCAGTCCTATTAGATGGTGACCAAACCCAAAATCAGAATCAAAACTCATGACGAGAAGTTATCTAGCAATGGAGGAAAAAAAAATCGTGATAGAAATTTTGCAAGTTCAATCACCTCTACTTGCAGCATGAGATGGAAAGAAATAGTGACTAAATCATAGTCTCATGACTTTAGCTGAGAAACACTATAGAGTGCAAAGGACAAAAATCTATTGGTAATGTAACTCTGTGCCCTATATTTACAAATAAAACATCCTGAAATGATTTGATATTAAACATCAAAAAGGAAAGAAAGCAACCTATGACTATTTAAAGACAAAATTTCCAACAGCCATAATATTAGAAAGACAGAAATTCTGGTCTTCAGAGCCAATCCCTTCTCTGAACATCTGACTTGAATAATTCATTAAAAACAAAGGCTTAAATGTTGGGATCTGTGGACTGCTTCTCAAATAAATAATGTTTTTCCACTTCTATTTTCTACTATGGAGAGGTTTTTGACCTTCAAACCCACAGTATTCTTTAAAAAAACTTAGAAAAATTTACTAAACTGAAGGAATATAAATTAATCCCTCCAGAAAATGTGTTTACTTGCTTTGATATTGCCTCACGCATCTGCCTTGTGCTACTGTATCTCAGTCCCCTGCTGATCATAACAGTATTTTGAAACATTTAAGAATATCTTATTAACTGTAATTGTTAGAAATAAATGCTCATGGGTGATTCGGAAAATGCTATTCTTGGGATAACCTTGGCTGGTATGCTTCCTACATTTCTGCAAATGTAGGTGATAAGTGATAAAAGACTTAGCTAAGCTTTTGTGGCTTGGATTTCAGAAAAGATTCTCAAGAATTATATTAATAAACTTTAATCTTACATCTACAACCAAAAAGCCTAATAATGAGCCAGATCATCTATAGAGTTAATATACTACTAATCTTTATTGGCAATTAATTATGTAATTAAAAAAATATCTAGACTGTAGTGGAACAATCTTATCTGATGCAATATTCAACAGAAGGAGGTAACTGTGGAAGAGGCAATCATTATTTAGAATTTCCAATGTCCAGCCTGTGACTTTTCCTTTTCTACTAGAAGCTATATTGTATACAGTTTTGGAAATTTGTCATGTCTATTTACATAGCAAGATCACCAAACAAAATACTTTGTCTACAACTTTGCTTATAAAGTACCAAACACAGCTACTTCCTTTACTTTATATAGGCAGCAAAAAGACTTTTAAATGTTGTTCCTTTCTCTGGTAAAATAAAAACCACAAATTCCAGGGCAGAAAACACAGACTTTTAATAGCACCAGTGTTGGATGGAGACACAGTAAAACTTTAAAACCATGCTTGGCTTTGGAAGTAACAAACAATGTAAATCTTAATCCAGATAGCAGTAGTTATTTAAAAGTTCAATATAAGTTATTTAAAAAGAGGGAAGAAACCAAACTAGGTAAAGCAGACAGCCAGAAACAGGATTAGTAAGAGTAAATCATAGAGTAAACCCATGCTAGCAATGGAGACCATCATGTGACTTTGCTTTAGCTTGTTAATGGCTTTGTCATTACTGTAGTATTATATCAGGCCACTGAGTAGAAAACAGAAATGCTGTTTTATGGGCAAAATTACTGATAACCCATGCAGTTGCATCTCCTGTGAGAGTGACAAATTCAGACACTAATACGCACTGGTTTCAGCTGGCATACACCACCACAAAAAAGAAGCCTCCCAGCCTCTTTGGGGTTTCTGACAGGATTTGCCATATGGGACCCTGAGGCAGAAGCAAAGCTGCCACTGGGATGATATTGGTGGTACCACCTGCCATTAACCACCAGCAGTGATTTCTGCTATGCAGCGAAGGAGGGAAAACACTTCTCTGCAGTGAGCATGATGGGAAAATCATGTCATGTTAGACTGAACAAAAGATACAGACTATTGTCGCCACCCCACAGTCAGACAATGCCAGTCTCCTACAGCATTTTCTTACTGACAACCGAACGTCTGGTGAAGCAGGAACCATAAGCAGCCTTACTGGGGTAAGAATAGCCCCCTCCCCTTGCAGGAACTGCTTGCAAGCACAGCCCCGAGGTATATGTGCCTCCATCTCCAGCAGACAACTGTCAAAAGCTACTTAAGAAAATAAATATAGATTTTATAACAGCAGCCTATATGGACACGTCTAAGAAGGGCTTGTTATAAACAGCTACACAGCACGCAGCATCTCTGCTGTTCTGTACATCCCTGCAGGTGTCCCCTTCCACCTGGGCAGTTCTGCCACTTGACCAAGCTACTCCTGGGCCTGTCAGCTAGCTGCTCCTGCACACATCACCTCCAATGCCAGCAGCACCTTTCCTCCCTTGGATTCCCTCCAACACTCCCAGTAGAAAGCACAAGAGATACCCCAAACCCCATAGATCAGGCACTCTTTCAGAAGGACATCCCAGTCTGTTACCACTCTGTAGATGCACTGGAGTGAACACACTGTGCTTCATGCCAGGGTTCCTGGGCAGTGTCAGGGCAGTTATTTTGTGCTGCATTTTCTTTCTGTCTGATCCAGTAAGTCTGAATTAGTGTATAAAGTCACATCCAGCTCCTATACTCTAGTATGACTTGACTAATATTGCTGAAGATAGAGAGGTCCTTGGACTTAAATTGTACTTTTAAATGCACCAACTTTGTTCAAAAAACAAGGCAGGTGACATAAACTTTTTTCAAATACCAGAGTACAGGAATTTGCATTAGTGTATACGTACATGTACATCTCTACATATGTATGAATAGAACTGAAATTTCAAGGCATTTACCATATTAACTCTGAATAACAGTTTATTTGCTCCCACAGTTTACAAAAATCCATGCTCCTTGAATGAAAGGGTTATTTTTTCACAGTTCATTGAAGAAGGAATAAGGACAGTCATTGGAACCTGGTTAAGAAAGAGTTGATCTGCTTGTATTGTTTCTTAGTCATTTGCAACCCTACTTCAAACATTACATATTGCTTGAATATGAACATGTCATACACAGCCTCCAAGAAGAGTGTTTGGTACTCTGGTTTAGATATTTTTCTGGATTGCAAAGGCATCCTGTAATAACTTGTTAGATGTCAAGAAAAGTCTAAACATTCCTGATAGAGGTCTGTGTATGTCTCTTATACTACCTCACCAACTATACTTCCTATTCTACAACAGTGATTGATGTAAAAGGTCTACTGAACACATTCACTGTAATCTATAAAAAAATAACTTTGTCACTTAAGAGGTAGGACAGACCTTCCAGAAGGATAAATCAGCCCATTAACATGAGCTAAGGACTTGACTCGGAGTATCATATAGATGATGTGTCCTGTATTCTGCTAATGGTCTACTGTTTGTAAATATCCGGGGAAAAATAGTCTTATCTAATAAAAGAGGGCAATAAAATCTTCCAAAAAATCATTTATCAGCACTAACTGCCTCCATCACATCAAAGAAATGTTCCCAAGTTACCCAACAGTCACTCAGAGTATGACAAACAGAACTAAAATTGCTGTATTTAACATTATTTTGCTTCCTTAGGAGAATACTGCAAAGACAAACTGGACATCTATTATAATAGCTGTGTCACTGTAATAACAAATACTCTAAAGGGGTAAAATAGCTACTGGAACTTTTGGTGACATTTCTGCAAGGAGTCAACCAGGCAGTCTGTTTAATTTCCATTTCCCAACAATCTCATTTTGTAGCAGATGTCCAACAATTTATACATAAAGTCTCAGGTAGAAATCACTGTATTAACTGAATCTATCACTACAGCATCTGGCTACAACATCTTCAGAGATGTGAGTACAATCAATTCATGTGATGTAAGAAAGAACCATTAAGTGAGAAGTGGTTAGGATTTGTCCAAGATCATACATGACTCATCCTGTGTTTCTCCTTTTCTAATCCAGTACTTAACTGCAAGAGTCCTGTATCACTTACTCAGGTACATCAGATGGACAATAACGGTAAGTCTGTAGTGATAGATCATTGACATTTCTATGACGACATTTTGTATTTCTATTCCATTTTTACTGCTATAAATCATATTTTGCAAATGGAATATGCCTCTTAGTAGAATGACCTTTTTCTCTGGGTGTGATATAAAAATATGTGGTATGTACTGCTTGGTGTATCTCTCTTATCTCAGACATGTGCAGTTTGAAAGCCTCAAGTGATTTTAAGCCTCTTTACTTTTAAAGCATGAAAATATTTCCAAGGTTAAAAATGATGCAGAAAGTGGCTGCTAAACAAATTAATTTCCATTGTAATCTGTTATTTCCAAGTCACCCAAAACATTCACCTTTTTAATGACATTTTCCATATTCCATCTCTGCCTAAAGGTGAACACTTTAGAAACAGTTGAATACAAACTCGCCCACTCTCTGCGAAAAAATATCTGGTCTTTGTTTTTTGTTTTTTTTTATTCTTTATTCCTACCTCCTGGACTACCTGCATTATTCTACCACAATATACAATGCCTTCTCTGCTTTTCAAGAACACCACAAAACAAGTAGCTTTATGGTTTTGCTCTCAAAAATGAAAATTAATAAATTAATGCAATTTGATCTGGAGGAATGTCATAAATAATCATAATTATTTATTATTCATAATAATATTTGTCTTTAAAAAAGAAAATTATTGTGCATGTTAATTTCAAACTTGGTCTGCCATCTTTGTAAAGTTGTTCTTGGCTGCATGTTGGCTGATTAAAGGATCAGGAGCACAAGCAGTTTTTTCTTCTATCCTTCTAGTTGCAGGAAATGATATTGAAAGTCACAGGAAGATCCAGCTGGTCATACCTGGATCTGAGACTGGTGTCACTGGCAGAATTTGGGATTTTTTGATCAGGGGTTGGTCTACATGACACCAGGACTGCTGGCAGGAGATGAGGTGCATCTTTCTCAAAGGGAGAAAAGGAACTTTGTGCAAGTGTTAGCAAGAGTCGTTGAAAGAGTTTTAAACTAGATTTGAAGGAACAAAGGGATAAAACCAGCCTCACTAGAGATAAGCCATTGGGCGGCACACCGGTGCTTGAGGAACGGTGCGCTAACGAGGTTCCTCATTCTGCTCCACAATGTGCTGAGGACACGCAGCACATTTGAAATATCCCTGTACTAATGCATGAGGCACGCTAGCCATCTCAGTGGGGGTAGGGGATGGAGATACACCTGGCAGCAAAGTCACAAGGGTTGCTGATGTGTTAGAAACCACAGAAGTGCCTGAGAAGAGTAACCTCGGAATTCGGGTTTCTCCTCAAAAAAAAAAGTGGCAGATCAATGGCCCAAATGAAAAGCATTGACACCAATGCATGCAGCATGGACAACAAACAGGAGGAGCTGGAAGGCATTGTGCAGCAGGAAAACTACAGTGTAATTGCAGTCATGGAAACATGGTGGGATGACACACAGCTGGAGTGCTGAAATGGATGGCTATAAGCTCTGCTGCTACCTTGGGCTTCTGGAGGACAGACTTCAGCCTGTTTAGGGGCCTTGTTGTCGGAGTCCCTTGGGAGGCAGTCCTGAAGGGCAGAGGAGTTCAGGAAGGCTGGACATACTTCAAGAAGAAAGTCTTAAAGGCACAAGAGCTGTCTGTCCCCATGTGCCAAAAGAAAAGCCAGCAGGGAGGAAGACCAGCCTGGCTAAACAGAACACTTTGGCTGGAACTCAGGAAAAAAAAGGAGAGTTTACCACTTTCGGAAGAAGGGGCAGGCAACTCAGGAGGGCTACAAGGGTGTTGCGAGGTTATGCAGGGAGAAAATCAGAAGGGCCAAAGCCCAGCCACAACTTAATCTGGCTACTGCCATAAAGGACAATAAAAAATGTTTCTATAAATACATTAACAGCAAAAGGAGGGCTAAGGAGAATCTCCAGCCTTTATCGGATGCTGGAGAAAACATAGTGACAAAGGATGAGAAAAAGGCTGAGGTACTTAATGCCTTCTTTACCTCAGTCTCTAATAATAAGTTGTTCTTGGAGTCCCCAGGCTCCTGAGCTGGAAGACAGGGATGGGAGGCAGAATGAAGCCCCTCTGTTCCAAGAGCAAATGGTTAGTGACCTGCTACACCACCTAGACGCACACAAGCCTATGGGGCCAGATGGGATCCAGTGAAGGGTACTGAGGGAACTGGCAGAAGTGCTCACCAAGCCTCTTTCCATCATTTATCAGCAGTTGTGTCTAACTGGGGAGGTCCCAGTTGGCTAGAGGTTAGTTAATGTGATGCCTATCTCCAAGAAGGGCCAGAAAGAGGATCTGGGGAATTACAGTCCAGTCAGCCTGACCTTGGTGCCAAGGAAGGTTATGGAGCAGCTCACCCTGAGAGCCAACTCACGGCATGTGCAGGACAAGGTGATCAGGCCCAGTCAGCATAAGTTTATGAAAAAAAGTCCTGCTTGGCTGACCCGATCTCCTTCTATGACAAGGTGATCCACTTAGTGGGTGAGGAAAGGGCTGTGAATATTGTCTACCTAGACTTCAGTAAAGCCTTTGACACACTTTCCCACAGCATTCTCCTGGAGAAGCTGGTGGCTTGTGGCTTAGACGGGTGTACTCTTTGCTAGGTGAAAAACTGGATGGCTGAGCCCAGAGAGTTGTGGTGAACGGAGTTAAATGCAGTGGGCAGCCAGTCACAGATGGTGTTCCCCAGGGCTCAGTGTTGGGGCCAGTTCTGTTTAATATCTTTAGCAATGATCTGAATGAGGTGATCAAGTGCATCCTCAGTAAATTGACAGATGACACCAAGTTGGGCAGGAGTGTTGATCTGCTTGAGGATAGGAAGGCTCTACAGAGGGACCTGCACAGGCTGGATCAATGGGCCGAGGTCAGCTGTATGAGGTTGAACAAGGCCAAGTGCCAAGTCCAGCACTTGGGTCACAACAACCCCATGCAACGCTACAGGCTTGGGGAGGAGTGGGTGGAGAGCTGCCTGGAGGAAAAGGACCTGGGAGTATTGTTTGATAGCCAGCTGACCATGAGCCAGCAGTGTGCCTAGGTGGCCAAGAAGGCCAGCAGCATCCTGGCTTGGATCAGGAACAGAGTTTCCAGCAGGAGCAGGGCAGGGATGGTGCCCCTGTACTGGGCACTGGTGAGGCTACACCTTGAATACTGGTTCAGTGTTGGGCCCCTCACTACAAGAAGGACATTGAGGTGCTGGAGCGTGTCCAGAGAAGGGCAAGGAAGCTGGTGAAGGGTCTGGAGAACAAGTCTGATGAGGAGTAGCTGAGGGAGCTGGGGTTGTTTATCCTGGAGAAAAGGAGGCCGAGGGGAGACCTTATCGCTCTCTACAACTACCTGAAAGGAGGTTGCAGTGAGGTGGCTGTTGGTCTCTTCTCCCAAGTAACATGACAGGAGAAGAGGAAATGGTTTCAAGGTGCATCGGGGTGGTTAGATTGGATATCAGGAAAAATTTCTTTACTGAAAGAGTGGTCAGGCATTGGAACAGGCTGCCCAGAGCGGTGGTGGAGTCACTATCCTTGGAGGTATTTAAAAGACATGTAGACGTGGCACTTCGTGGCATGGTTTAGGACACATGGTGGTGTTGGACTGACAGTTGGACTTGATGGTCTTAAAGGTCTTTTCCAATCTTAATGATTCTATGGCTCTATATGATTCTAAATGTTAGTGGTTTTATTCCTGTGGCTGAAATTTTTTTCAAGGACATCTCTTTTCAGAAATTGTTCCAGTGTTCCAGATGGTAGAAATATCATGAGACCAGACGGAATCTGAAATTATCAAATGGAATTTGAAGTGTCCTGTGGGAAAAAAATTGGTGTTATGTACCTGACTCCTTGCTTTGTTGAGGCAAAATAATATTATTTAATAAAGAAGTACTAACAAATGGGGGTTTGGTTTTGTTTTGGTTTTGGGTTGGTTTTTTTTTTTAAAGGTCACTTACCAAAAGAAAATGAATGGTTACAGAAAGAGGAACCTTCAGCTGGCCCAGCCAGAGATATTCATGTGTTTAATGCCTAGTGGCAGATATTCAGTACAATCTAATTTAGCATGGAAAGAACTGAACAGCACAACAGTGACAGTAATTGCTGTTAGGCTTCTACCTAATATTTAGACCTCAGAAATAATCAGTGACAATTTTGTATAGTATTTGGAGGTAGTGCAGGATTATTTGATAAAGTCTGGATATTGTAACATTATTAACATGCAGGCAGCTAAACTGGATAAATAGAAAGGGTGCCAGACAATAAGAAACACTTGTTTTGCTCAGTGTGGTTTGGGAAACCCCCAGAACAAAATTATAAGGGGCAAGTAACACTAAAATAAGCAAACAGGGTAACATATGTGGAAATGTAACTTTTTAGCTCTTTCTGTAAAGCAGCTCAAACCTCAATCAGTGAAGAAGAAAAGAAGAAAGCACACTTCAGCTGTTTTATGAGTGATTAAAATTCTCTACCATGTAGTGCTTTGATGCAGTCATGTCAGACACAAAATAAACCCTGTCAAGATTCTGTTCATTTATTTTTTCAAAGCTTTAAAATTGAATTTCTGACTAGATCTGAAAACCTTTAATCATGTACATCTAATCTACAACATTTTTGTGCAGCAGGGAAAAAAAAAAAAGGAACCACAGCACTGAAGTAACCAAGAGAGCTCCTGCTGTAGTGTTTGCAATCTACCATCTACATGCCATATTCTAGGCACCCTATAATGCTACTCCAACACATACCCCTAATCCTACTACACACCGATATTGGAGGCATGCTCCAGACCGTTATGAAGGTCCAAGCTTCAGTGGAAAGATAACAGGCAGAGCCTGAGGTACAGTATCATGGCTCTCCAGCACAGACTTAGTACTGTAAGTCTTTGGGTCAGTTCCCACTGGGTCAGCCAAGACAGCAATGATCACAGTATCTCCCAAGCCTTTTCTACAGTCCATACCCCACCAGCAGCCCTCAGCTAGTTTCATTATAGGTTTCTATGATACTCTAGCTGATGGAGCAAAGCCCAAGCGTGCTGAGTTAATAGCATGTCCTCTACCATCCCTCTTCCAAAATCGCCAAAGGAATTAGTGGAGAGGAAGTAGGGCAGCGTGTTGTGCCAATTTATAAAGGTAATTTTGGCATGAGTTTGATTATGTTATTTGCAAAAGCAAAAAGCCTATCAAACCAATTCATTTTGCTGTCATGTGTCCATCCACCCCCATGCATCAGGTTACTGTTATGTCTTTTCACTTAGCAACAGCTGTCCTTATTATTGGCTGCCAGCAAAGATAATATCAGAGCTTGAGACTTCAATAAGTAAAATGGTATGCTGCAAGACTGTTAAGTCTAGTTACTAATCACAAAGTTAAAACCAGAAATACAGAAATATTTCTGTCCCAGTCTTACCTCCTACAGAAGCTGGTGTATATATCTATGTGACCAGGTGGAGGACAATCACATTTTAGCTCTGGCTGTAAAACCATATGGCATAGCAGTATCGTGTTGTATTTGCTATTCACCTGAAAAATGCACACTACTCTATAAACCACCAGCTCAGGACAGAGTCAGGGAAGATACACAAAAGAGTCATCTGATTTTGTAATTGTACTTAAAGTGTGAAAAATGTATGAGTGTGCATGGCTGCTTAAGTACTCTCTTCTTCCCTGTTCTCCCTCTGCATGACAGTGTTGCCAAAGTTCTTTACTATGGTGCTTCTAGGTTAAGCAGCACTGGAATGAAAAAAAAAAGGCACTTAAAATTTGATCCATTACTGGATTTGAGGGTGTCTTCATGCTCACTAGAGTCTGGCTGGGATGGACTTAATTTTATTCATAGTAGCTTGTATGGTGCTGTGCTTTAAATTTGCGACCAAAGCAGTGTTGGTAACACTGCAATGTTTTAGCTATTACTGAACAGTGCTTGCATGGTGTCAAGGCCCTCACACTGACCCTCCATCAAGCAGGCCGGGGGTGGGCAAGTGGTTGGAAGGGGCCACAACTGGGACAGCTGACCCTAACTAACCAAACGGATATTCCATATTATATAACATCATGATCAGCAAGGAGGGGAAGGGGTTTTTAGGGTAAGGTGTTTCTTGGAGACTGGTTGAGCATCAGTCTTTTTGTGGGAGGTGGTGACTGACTACCTTTTTACCACTTTTTTGAGTTTGTTTGTTTGTTTTTTTCTTCTTCCTTTTTACTTTGTTTATTAAAATATCTTAATCTTGACCCATGCATTTTCTCTGTTTTGCTCTTCCTATTCTCTCCCCTGTCCTGCTAAGTGGGGGCGGGGAGTGATCCACTGTGTGGTGCTTAGCTGTTGCCTGGGTCAACCCACCATACATGATGTGTACAAATTACTTGCTCTGGAATAGGAAAGTTAAACCAAATTTTTGCACAAAATTTTTCAACTTGTTTTTAGCCTTAGAGGAGAACATCAGACGGAAAGTGAGCACCATACCTCCTCCAAAACCAAAAGCCAACAACAGGAATTTACAAAGGATAGAGAATTGTTTTTTTCTGGAAAGTCACTTTCCTCCCTCTATGGTCACCTGTTGTAGGCAGTAGTAGTTGTAAGCAAAACTGTATTAAACTTCAAATTTTTTACTATTGCAGTATCTCTGAGAGGAATTTCAGTTTCTATGTTATATTAGGCTGTCCAGAAAGTTTTAAAAAATCTTTAACACTCACTATAAACTGAGCAGCTCATTCAGACCTTCATTTTCTCCAGTGTCCATAAATATGGTAATTTTAACATTTGCCACATCTTTTCCTCCCAGAAATGATCCTCTCAGCAGGCCCACCACTTCTGACATTTTCCTTAGTTTTATAGAGATAAGTAGCAACCTGCAAGTGCCTTCCCCAGGCCCCTTGTGACAAGAATTCATAATATTAATTGCCAAAAGTTACCAGCTGCAAGGAGTTTTATCTAACAAAGCTGCTCTGTAGCTTCCTCAAGACAATATAGTACCATTTAGGTCCCAGGCAAGCACTTGAGTATGTAAATAGGAAGAAGCCCAAAGTATAATTAATATTTAAAAAGTAAAATGCCAGACTCAGCTAAACATTTTTTGAGCATCCATCTTTTCCTTTTTTTCTTAAATCACATTTTCCTCAAATAAGTGTGTTTTGAGACCTAACTGAGCAACTTTCAACTGATCAGAACTGTGTTTTACTCCAGAGTGTGAAGAACTACACAGCTATGTGAGAGTCAGATCTAGAATGGGGGAAAAATACTACTTAACTCTTAAATATCTGATCATGTAGAATCATGTGTGGTTTCTGTCTTTTTTTAAAGAACACAGAAGCAGGAAAAAACCCCAGACAAATAAAGAAGGAAAACCTGATAGGAGAAAACTGTTACTAGATGCAGAAAACAAAGAGGGATGCTTAGTAAGCATATGTAAATGAAGTCCATGGTAAAATAAAAAAAAAAGAGTTCTTTTTGCTGATGTATGTCAATAGCAACAATTTTTATACTCTTAAGTTATCTCACAGAATTTTTAGCTTCATGTTACAGAATAGGAAACTGCTGAGCAGAAATCTTAACTGAGTTATGTAACTTCCTGTACTAAGGCAGAAGTCCTGAAACAGAGTTTGATGATAAATGTAATTCTAGTGTGCAGTCCTAGATTTCAGATACAAAATTCAGTCTTCTACAAAAAACTGTGGTGAAAAAAAGGATCTATGTTTTAGAAATAGGCAGTTGCACTAACTTGAATAATCTTCTATTTCGTCTTAGCAACACTATACTGAAATTATGGTATATGTGAAGTAAAAACCTATACAAAACTGTTTCAGATTTATTTCTGCCCCTCAAACAAACCGCCAAAACCAGAGAAACTCTATGAATGGTAATGAAGATTTCTGTTATTTTTACATGCTCATAGCTAAATGATCAGTCTCATTTCAAAAATATATGAAAAAAATCCTTCTGAAAGAAAATAGACAGGTCAAAATTGAATACAGTCAAATGTCCAGCAAATAGAAACAATGAACATGTACAACCAAAGACCCATCAAACTGCCAAACTGAATAATAAGGAATGAAGGAATAGTCTGCTCTCTGGTAATCAGAATTTCCTGAAGTTTGAAATACCTGAATTCTTTTCACAGGAACAATTGATAACTGTGTGATTTGGGGCTAGTCTCTAGCTCTAAGCATCTCCATTTATCAAGGGTGAATTTAGATACAACATATTATTTTTTAACACTTGTATTTTGGAAGCACCTAAATTCAACCGTCGGATAAGTCCAATAATGCTATATGCAGTACAAACATAAAAGTGACAGATCACACAATAACAGTCCCCTGTCAGTGTTTACAAAGTGCTTTGACAGCCTAGGAGACATTAAGACAAGTAGAAGCCAAAGGTGTTTCCTTGCAGATAAAAGCACTAAAACTCAGGTGAACAGAGGAAGACGGCTCTTATTGCCAGTGAATTTTTTATTGCAGAGCAAGAGAGACAGGCAGTTTCCTGAGGAATCTTGTCCACCATAAAGATAGACATCAAGTTGCTAGTGTAGGAGTAAGTATGTCTGCATAGCAGCTGCTGGAGGAGCCAAATATTGCTGGGGATGAAAGTAAGTTACTCAAAATGAAGCCAGTGAAGCAGCTGTTTAAACTAACAACCCTGTCAACTACTGAGAGGGAGAAAGCAAGACATGTTGATCAGCAGATAACAGATAACTGTTATTTGCATCAATGACTTGTAAAGGACAAGGTTAAGTCCCTTGTCTGAAGTGCAACATGAGACTTGGGATGATGATTTGGGATACCCAAACTTCTCTCCATTGTTTTATGACTAAGAAAAAAACAGCATAGCAGATCTATAAAGACTGGCTGACCTACAGCTGCCCTATAAGTATTTTTTCCATCTCTTTTCTGTTTGTAATGCTTAGCAGTAGAAAAACAATGTACTAGCAAGTGGTACTCAAACTTTCAAACTCTGTTCTGCTGATTTGACTCTCTGAGCAGTGTATGCACTTTGCTGCTTTAACCCCATATATGTCTGCATAAGAGAATTAGGATTGTTTCTATAGATGTCAGCTAATTACAAAGCACAAAGCTAAAAATCTGGTCCATATGACAAAAACATAGAACCACAGAATCATTTAGGTTGAAAAAGACCATTAAAGTCCAACCATTAACCTAACATTGCCAAGTCCACCACTAAACCATGTCTCCAAGCACCACATCTACATGTCTTTTAAATACCTCCAAGGATAGTGACTCCACCACCGCTCTGGGCAGCCTGTTCCAATGCCTGACCACTCTTTCAGTAAAGAAATTTTTCCTGATATCCAATCTAACCACCCCGATGCACCTTGAAACCATTTCCTCTTCTCCTGTCATGTTACTTGGGAGAAGAGACCAACAGCCACCTCACTGCAACCTCCTTTCAGGTAGTTGTAGAGAGCGATAAGGTCTCCCCTCGGCCTCCTTTTCTCCAGGATAAACAACCCCAGCTCCCTCAGCTACTCCTCATCAGACTTGTTCTCCAGACCCTTCACCAGCTTCCTTGCCCTTCTCTGGACACGCTCCAGCACCTCAATGTCCTTCTTGTAGTGAGGGGCCCAACACTGAACCAGTATTCAAGGTGTAGCCTCACCAGTGCCCAGTACAGGGGCACCATCCCTGCCCTGCTCCTGCTGGAAACTCTGTTCCTGATCCAAGCCAGGATGCTGCTGGCCTTCTTGGCCACCTGGGCACACTGCTGGCTCATGGTCAGCTGGCTATCAAACAATACTCCCAGGTCCTTTTCCTCCAGGCAGCTCTCCACCCACTCCTCCCCAAGCCTGTAGCGTTGCATGGGGTTGTTGTGACCCAAGTGCTGGACTTGGCACTTGGCCTTGTTCAACCTCATACAGCTGACCTCGGCCCATTGATCCAGCCTGTGCAGGTCCCTCTGTAGAGCCTTCCTATCCTCAAGCAGATCAACACTCCTGCCCAACTTGGTGTCATCTGTCAATTTACTGAGGATGCACTTGATCACCTCATTTAGATCATTGCTAAAGATATGAAACAAGAGTTAACTATATATGCACCTGACTCTGAACTAACATGTTTCAGTACTGAATCTCCAAGGCCTTACACTACAGGAGCTAACATTCAGAGTCTGGCCCTTCTGTAGTTTGCTCTGTTTCCCTGATTGTCAGCCAGATACAATAAGCCTCCTACAGTCTATAGATATAGGAGTATTTTTTTTTTAATTTAACATTTCAAATGATTTTTGCATTAAAATTATGGAATTGACTAAGCAGCAACAAATTTTTAGTAAAATGCCTGTGCAAATTTTGCCCACATTAAGCAAATACCAGAGAAGAGGAAAGGAGATTAATATCTTTAAAACTTAAACAGCAGGGCATATACAACTTTAGAAAATGTCAGAAACGCAAATGCTACAATAAAAAATTGGTATTGGTTCACTGCTTTAATAGGTGATTTATAAAGAATCCTAGCACAGACTGGACAAGAGCCAATACCTATGTAAGTAAAAACGATGCGTGGCTCTTCAATGCCCTGTATGTCAGTTAGAAAGTAGCTAATATGGACTCAGTTTTGTAAGATATACATGTAGTGTTTAATACACAAAGTAATACTCCTTATTCAATGCTGTATATGAAACCTCTGCTTAAAGGTTTCCAGGATGGTCCTGTATGAAAAATTCTTGCTCAACAATTCTGTCTTTAGCCTTGACAGAAAACATCATGTACCTCCAATGGCCACAAGTTAGTATCTACTCATAAGCCTTGTCCCATCTACCCTTTCTAATAGCAGTGTGCTCGTATATTACATGTACAAAAGATGAAGAGGTTAATACTGTACAAATTCATCATTTCCATAACCAAATTTCTAATGGCACTCTCATCTAACAGGTAAATCTTAAAACCATGCAGTCCTTTGCACCCTTGCTGACTCCTGTCTATGTAACTTGGCCAGCTATAATTAAAAGTATATAATGCAAAAACACCAGTTAAACTACCTAAGTAGATTTCTTCCCACACTCTAACTTATTTGGAGAGTGAGCTACTGATGAAGTAGTAAGCCCTGGAATCACAACCACACTTACACTAGCAATAATAACATGAAAAAGATGCAAATTGTTTTCCTTTCATCAGACATAGGTTTAACAGAACGTAATTTAGGGTAGTGATAGTAACCCAAGTCAAGCCTGAGAAGACTAGGGTAAATACAACATTGAACATCAAATGGCAAAACCCTGCATGCCTCTAATTCTGATAGAAATATGCTTGTGAATAAAACCAGCAATGTGGATCCTGCTTGTAACTGTTTTTTCTGCTGGTGACAACATGCCAAAGGTAACATTTTAATGGATAGGTGCAATACACAAATGCTAATCCTGAGAGCTGAGAACAATACACCAAACACGACAGAGATGTACTGTGCACAGCTGTGCAGCAATGCACTTTGCTCAGCCATGGCAAATTTGTGTCACAAATCCACATGTACATGAACATAACTGTTGTATGTGCTGTAGTGAAGTAACAAGGTTTCTTTGGGTATGTATAGTGAGGGTTTTTTCCTCTTCTTCCTTTTTTTCTGCTATTAAGCAGATTTAAAATAATCTCCTTTTAATGGAGCAACAGTTCATTTTTCAGCTCAGGATCAAAGTTGCATTCCAAAGAGCTTTTTCTTTACTCTTGTCTCCTTCTTCCTTTTTTTCCCTGAGGGTTGCATTAAATTATTTAGAGTTTATGTTCTTTATTCATGAATGATTTTGGTATGTTTTGTAGCTGAAATTACCATAATAGAATACTTACCTTGGAAATGTCTTTGGATTTGAGGAGTAAACTAGCGGTTACTAGAAATGTAGTTAACAGGTTTCTCTTCATTTGAGGTCAAGATTCCTTAACGGTTTCTTTTCCAAGTTAGTGACCACTCAAGAAAAGTCAATTACAAGAAAAATTTTCAATGGTAGCTGAAGCGAGGGGTGGGGGGGTCTACTCTATGTACAAACGAGAGAGCCTTCGAGGCAAGGAAATATCCTGAAGCGTGATGTCTCTGACTCTTTCTCACGCTTCAAAATACTCTTTAGCGAAGAGAGTACAGCTTAAAACACACATACTTTGTCAAGAATTCTTCATCCTGCCTTCGTGTAGTCAATAATAGGATGCTACTGTATGTATTTTTGTTGTCTGATTGTTAGGCAGGATTTTTAGGCAAGAACAGATCTCTATATCCAGTACTAACATATCCTAATCATACTCCAGTTATGGTACATAATCGAAGGCAGAACTAGTTAGGTACAAAACCAAAGTCACACAATACCCGCTGACCATTTTGGAACACTTTACTAGTTTATCAACACTAATATACACTGTTGTGAACAGCCTGAGAGGGATTATTTATTTGCAGTAAGTGCAATCATATTTATTTTTATAAATCCACAGCGTGGTGACAAACCTTGGAGTGGATGTTACTACAGTTATTTTTTCCTCTTAGTGCTTTCTTTTGTTCTGGGCCAGCAAATTAACATGGGAGAGGGGAAAATCTGAGAAGACACTGCTGGGTATTTTTTTTTCAGACCAGTTCAGATGCAGTTATCTAGTAATTGTACGGTGTAGGAAATGAAATTTGGGGTCATATTTTTTGAGGGCTAGAGAGATTTCATTCAGCAGTGGTCAACACTGGGTAGAATTGGGAACATGTGAATCACTGCTATGTTTAGAGAAAAAGGTTGAGGATGTCCTAGCTTTGGTGAGTGAGTATTGTTCAAAACCATGTTAAAAGGTATGTAATTCCCTCTCAAAAGGGCTATGCTCTCAGAAACCATCAAGTAACAAAAGCAAGTGCAAGGTGCTGGCTAGTGTCAATATGCAGGTTAAAGTCTTCTCCCTTCCTCCAATCTAAGTCTTATTCAAGGGACTGAAGGGAATTCAATATACTGCCTTATATTAAATTTCACAATAGGAACTGCCTGTTTTGTATGATTCTCACAGAGTTTCATTAAATGCACAATATTGCAAAAAGGTCCGTGTTTAGTCATACCAACACCTCACTCTGCAGCCTCAGAGCTTTCATTTAAGACGAGTACAAGAATGAAAGTGGGGAGGTGCTGTGTACAGCTACTTGCAGGCAGAAGGTAAGGAGTTACCACAAAGCTAGTTTTAATCCAACTATCATAGGCAATGGAGTTAGACATTGTTGTGGTTTAGCCGGCAGCTCAGCCCCACAGAGTCGCTCTCTCGCTCCCCCACCAGTGGGATGGGGGAAAGAATCAGAAGGGTAACGCTCGTGGGTTGACGTGAGAACAGTTTAATAGTTAAAATAATAATAATAAGAAAACAACAATAAAAAATGCAATGGAAAGGAAAACAAAGAGAGGCGCGAAACCCGGGGGAGGGGGGAAGGGAGGAGGGAGGGAATGAACCACTCAAACAAACCACACGCGATGCAGCCGCTTGTCGTCTGCCGACCCAACGCCGCGCTGCTCCCGAGCCGCAGCTGCCCCCCCTTAATGTACTGGTCATGGTGTCACGTGGTATGGAATGAACCTGCCATTGGCCAGTCGGCGTCAGCCACCCCCGCCATGGCCCCGCCCCTCCCAGCCGCCCCGCCCCCCACCCACCACGCGGCAGAGCGCGGGAAGCTGGAAAGGTACCCAACCACCAAAGGCACTACAATGAAGAGAATTAACCCCTTCTCAGCCAAAACCAGCACAGACATCTAGTACTCACCCAACTAAGTGTACAGTGTATGCAATGTGGAGGTACTTGTGTAGTATAAGCCTTGCAGAACATCATATTTAAGGCTGCATCTTACTATACCCTGGTAACGTGATTCTGGGGCCAGACATATAGCTAACAGCAGAACAGTTATAGAGTTTGGAGCTGCAAACATTTTTCTCCTCCCTTTAATGACTGGTCCATGTTGAGTAATACACTCAACATGGACGAGCAGGATATCCTTTAATCATTGATCCCTGTGAGATACTCAGTTCATTAAATCACTTTTCTATTTTTTAATGTCCTTGCTATTCTGGTATCAGTGTGACAGCCTCTACTTCCTTAGCTGCTTAACCTGAGGGAAACTAAGTGAGTAATTAAGCGGCAGAATGACTGGTACATGTCAAAACTGGGAGTAGTGAGGCAAGAATGAATGACCAAAGTGTTTTAAATATTATTTTTTAAATTTATTCAATCGTTTTAAAAGTTACAGGTAGGGAAAAATCACAGATCATACCACAGGAAACTTGCCCCTCAACGCCACAGGAAAGTGTTCCCAAAGGCTTCTTCTGGTTTCAGTAGAAAATGCAGTAAGAGTAGTAAAGGTTATTTTCTCTTTTTTTGGTGACGGATTAACTGTCAGGCATGTATAATGAATGCCATATAAAAAACTCTCCCTTGTGAAACTTGCTGTGTTCTGCTTGACGTCCTATGTTTGTGTGTTGTTTTATATTCCTCTTTCATCCCATGTGAAAGAAAGGCTGTTGTCTAAGGATGACTAGCTAGGATAAGTGCAGGTGCTATTTGTCTTCCTCTTCCTAGAGATTAACATGTGACTAATCCAGTGTCATTCACTCGTCAGGTACATAACTGAAGTCACACAATGCACACTGACCATTTTGGAAAATTGTACCAGTTTATCACACTAATACATGCTGCAGTGAGCAGCCTGACAGGGATTATTTTATTTGCTGTCCACAACTCGAGCCTACAGTATTCCCCTCTCTCCCTCTTCTAATCATATTCTTCTACTTCCATCAATAAATTATTTCAATGAACTATGATAACAGGCTCGTCTACTGTAATACTGAAAAGGCTGGATTTTTGAGGTGACTTGAGGTTCACAGAAGGTATAGAATCCAGTTAAGATCATAGGAAATATAAAACAGCATCCAAAACTTTACACTTTTTGTCTTCCTCTGTTTAATTTTCTATGACATTATATTTTGGAATTTTTTTGACTAGTCAACAGATTTTTCGTCATTAAACCCTGGTTTAAAATGGTAGTAGAAAAATGCTGTGTTTACAACCTTAACTTGATAACTCTTTCACTGTTTTTTCTTTCCTTTCCTACTCTTTCCTTAATGATTCATCATATTCCAATTTCCACTTACGTAGCATTTAAAGTTAATACACATCTACAAGAACAGGAGCAAGTAAAAACTGCCCAAGGATGTGAAGAAAATAGTGTTTTAAGGAAACAAGACACTGAAGCCACAAATCATTATATTATGCCTATGTTTTCTAAGTTTCAAAGTGTTATCAGCTTTTCTTTATTCTAATACTAATAGTGTCTCTATATGATTCTGTGTTTTTGAGATTACTCCTCATTCATTAAATTTTTCCTTTTTCTAGCACAGAAGTTTTTGTGTTAGACCTCTGCCACCCATTCTTGCTGTTCCATTTCAATCCACTCATTACACTGGCAACTTTTCCAGCACAATATGTAAAAATTAAAAGTATTCTTGTACCTAGAAGATAGCTTCTCTCTTCTGTGACCCAATACGAAAGCCTCCAAAGAAACATAGCTAAATAGCATTCGGGTGAGAGATAAATCTACAAATAAAGATCCTTTGGGCATGTGTTTGTGCATTGATTCTCCACTAGGTGCTCCGTTTTCAGCATAGATGTGCCTTTAGGGATACAAAATCACTTATCTTGTTTCCAAATTTAAACTCCCAGTTTTATTCAGGCAGTGCTTGGATTGCATTATAATTTCCTTTCACCTTAGAAACTAAAACACAGTATATTTAATTGGTGTTGTGTTAGACCTACAGATGAAAAATAAAACCTGAAAGGGGCCTACTGTTGCTGAAGCAGAGCATCAGGTTGGAGCACAGATACAGCCTTTTCTTTTGAGCTTTATAAGCTTTTGCAGCACAGTTGATTTTGAATGGCCAAACTTCAAAGAAGAACATTGCATTTATCCCTTCTCCACAACCTCACTCTAGCCTGTCCTTTGTATGTAGCTGTGTTTCAGGGATGTAAAGGCTACTTTAAAGTGTTTTGTATTTAATAGGCTAAAGTGTGAGTAGATATCACTTCCAATATATCCATTTGAAAACAAATATAGCTTGACAGCTGCCCAGATTTTTCAATTATATTTCCTGAGTGTTTTATTTGGTTAGATTTCTTTTTGGCTGCATTCCCTTTTTTCATTTTTTTTTAAAGCAGGAAAGTAAAACATATATCAGATTATTTCCTCAAAATAAATTATGACCTAATAAACAACTCACTATTAAACATTTCAGTGAATGAACCAGGTAAGACTCAGGATTAGAGAGGCAGTGACCTTGTCTTCTGGATTCTAGGAAAAAGGTAAAAACCCAGGAAATTTGGTAACAAACGATTGCAGCTAATGTAGCAGTTTATGGGACTTCTTTAAAAACTGGTGATGACTTAATGAATTCTAAGTGGATGAGTGTGCTATATCCTTGGCCAGAGTACATTCTCTAACACTTATTTTTCTAAGGAAAATTTCTGCAGTGCCCCTTACACAAACTTGGGTACCCAGGTTTTATCAGCACAGACGGAAATGATACTAGCAGTTTTCTCTTACTGAACAAGATAAATTTGAAGACACTGAACTTAACTGGGATAATTGAGCTCTGAATAACAGCGGCTACTGAGGACCAGTGAATTGTCACAAACAGTAGAGATTCCATTCAGAATGAAAGCACAGACAACCTGAAGTCAGTTGAAACTCTTCATTAAAAGTAGTTTTTTCACAGGGATTCTTCACTCACTCCAGATGGTTGGTATCCTTCTTTTGCTGTAACTCACATGCAACTAAATAAAGGAATTTGTCCAGCTCCTCACTATGTGGCATGAAGTAATGTGAAATAGATTTTGTCTGCTTTGAAATATTTGCTCTTTCTGCAGTGATGCTAAGCATTAGCATTAGATGAACTTGCAAGTAAAAGGCAAGTGCAGCATCTACTATGCCTGAAATTTCTTTCCATTTTATGACAATTCCTTGTCGTTTTCCACAAAGCTTGACAACAGAACACTCTGGGTGAAATGATGCATGAAAACACTCTCTGGTCCCCCTGCCCTGCCCTGGTTAAATATAGTTAATGACTGGAAAACTGATATTGATAAAACTGGCTTTTGTTGTCTATAAGGCACATCAGATTTTAAGTCATCAGTGATTCCTGTTTAACCTTATTAAAGGTCAATCAACCATGTTTTTTCTCTCCTCACCCCAACCCAAATACTCAGAGGATGGCCTGTTACTGTTACCTGGCCGTAATGGTATTGTACAGGAAATCTCTCAGGATGAATTAGCTAGAAAATGTAAAATATAATGAAAAAAAGGTTAAAAATACTGTGTAAATGGTCATGTAATATCAAACACTGAGACTTAAATCTATGCCGTGCAATGGTATTTCATTGCTATAACAATGTTCTCTTCCTGACATTTAAAAATGTTTTGGTTTAAAATATTTTATTTTAAAATGCAGATCAGGAATCAGCTTTCCAGAGTATGCTTACACTTTCTTACTGCAAATATTAGTGAAGAAATACTCTAGTGTTGAGTCATATTTTTTAGTTTACAATTTGTACTTCCATTCTAAGAATAGTAATGGCATTACATGGCTCAGTATTTTTCTTCTTTTTGTTAGATGACTTACTATAACAAAATAATTCAGCAAAATTTACTAAAATTGAAATATGCAATAGAATCTGATATTCACATTCTTTTAGATATTAGCAATGAAATTCCATCATGACAGTGAATTGTATGTTCATTTGCAGTCTCTGTTCTGGAAAAATATTTTCTGGAAAATCCCACACCTTGTGTGTGAACTCATTGAAGTTCACTCTATATTCTTAGAAATTAATAGGAGAATAATAATTAAGTTATGACCACCTCTATTTATCATAAGCAAGACAAAGGCTTAACAGCATGAAATTTCTATAATACATATTTTTATATGACTCTGAAGGTGAACCACATTTGTATTTAAAATTAATTTTTATCAATGCCTCAATAAAAAAGCACATTACTTTTATAGCTGTAGAACACGAGTGATGAATAAACTAATTGGAACCTCTAAAACAAACCTGTTCGGTAAATAAAATAATTTAAAAAGAAGACCAAAAGGGAGTTTTCTACAGAGGTGTGAGTATTTGGAAAGAAGTGGTTAATAGCATTGTTTTTCAAACTTTACTGTTTGCTAGTAAACGCAGAAAAAGTGCTAAGAGGATCTGGAAATGAACAAATGAAGGGGTGTTCAGGGCAGAGTTACTCCTTCACTCACTGTGTTGTAATAAAGGGGTAATCGCTCTGCTACAAGAGGGGAGTTTAACCTCCAAAAGAAAGTCTCTGAATTAATCCCACTATTGCCTGTTTGTTGTTTATTTATTGCCAGAATGAGCCATCTTTCTGCACATACTTTGACCCCTTTTAGAGTGATAGTCAATCTCACAGGTAATGCAAGGATATGCAATATTCATGATTTGATGGCCAGGCTGTTTACATTTAATATGTTCCTCCCAGTGCAGCCTGTCGAACCTTTTAAAACTGTATCTATTTCTTTGGGGGGAAAAGTGGAATCATAATCACTCATAAGTTACTATTTTTGCCTCCATTGTTGTTAAACCTGCATCCATTTCTCTTGACTATTTGTCTTCATGTATTAATCATTGTTTCATTTTGAGGCAGCAAACATATTAGCTCCATATTCTTCAATATATGGGAAAGGCCATTGAAGAACGGTAAATCATTTCAAGAGTGATTTAACCCAGTTGCCCTTAGCTTTCAATGGAGAATTTATTGAACAACTCACAAGAATATCTAAGAGTTACCTTGTAATTGAGGCAGGGAGCTGGAAAACAACGTCAATTGAGCAGCAGCACTTATATCTAGAGATGTGCCAAATGGATCTAAAACAAGCTATCTTAAAAAAGGAGACAGAAAAGAGAACCATATGATTTAAAAGTTACCAGACTTCTGCAGTCAGAGTATCCTTTAGGGAGATACCTCATAACAACAACAAATATAAACAAAAATGTAGCACTGCTTACGCTAGTGAGGGGGAAGCAGAAAAAGACAGCTATGACAAGCAAAAGCAAACATCCAATTTCTCTCTGGTAGTCTCCTTTTAATTATCTTGTGTGGTAATTCTCTTTAGTGTAGCAAGTGGCACACAGCTCTTGTATAGTTGTGCAAAAGTTGAACAAAGAAAAGGCTTAGCTTTCTTCAAGAAGTCTAAGCTTTAAGGTTTTGAACATATGTCTTTAAAGCATGCAGAAGAGGAGAGAAAAACAAATAATCCATGCACAAACATTCCTTATCACACTGATTTATGAGTTCTCTTTACATTTCTGTGTGAAACAAGAGAGTCTTTCACAAGAGCCAGTCACATTCAGAGCAAAAGTTAAACCAGTGTGTGAATGCTTTCCTTACCTGGTTATTCTTGCTATGCCTAGGATATAAAGTTGGAATGGTATCAGAAAGTTTTCCTCACTTTGGTGACTGCTTGGCAGAAGTTTCAATGGCAGAGGAAGAAAAAAATTACAAAAATATCCCAACCCAAAAAAACTAAAGTCCCAAGAAAATGCAAGCCACAGGTCAGCTTTTAATTTCAGGTCTTATCTGTATAAGCCATAAAAATCCACTAGAAATGGGTAGAGTGGTTTTCTTTCCAGGGAAGGGTTAGGCTGTAAGGAAAGCAGAATCGGATGTTACAGATAATTACATTGAAATTGGGTAAACATCTGAGTTCTGTGTGGCTTTTTAAACTAACAGTCCAGAAAGCTCTCTTTCTTTCTACAGTAATATCTTTAAACAGGAACAGGGTTACAGTCACTTTGACATTAAAGAAAAAATAAACCCACTAGTTAATATCGGTGCCTGTGATCTACCACCTTTCCACTTACCCCAGCAGATCAGTCCTGATCTGTGCCAAAGTACGGGAGAAGCATTGATCTAATTTATTTTATTAATGCTGCCCATTAAAGCTATTCATCACATATCGCATAGGCCATGTTCACGTATGTAGGCCCTGGCAAATTATTAATTGTGCGGGCTACGTCCCAAGTCTATTCTTCTGCATAAACCACATTTTTCATTTCACTTGAGAGTAGGGCTTTCTAGATCTCGGTTCAAAATTCCCAAGCCTCTTACTCTTTTTGTAATCTACAATTAGAAAAGACTTCTGACATCTACAGATAACCTTTATAATGATCTACAAAACAAAATATAGTGGGAAAAATAATATTATTTAAAAAAATACAAAGGAGAAATAGGAGGCAAACACACTAGGAGTAAAATATATTTTCCTAACTGCTAGAAGAGAGGGTGATACAGTTAACAATAGAGAGTCCCAAAGGGCCTCTGACAGAAACTTCAGGTGCCTGGCTGCCACATTCAATACAGCAGCCCAAGAAACGCATGTAGGTAGAAAGTACTTACAAGTAAAATCCTCCTCTAAGAGAGATCAGGAAGGATCCAGAAGTCACTATCCTGTGCTATACTCCATGTTAGAAAAACAAAAAACCCCAAACCAAGTAGGCTATATTCTGAGCTCTTTTACCCAATGTAGGTCCATTATGCCCAATACAGTTGTACTAATTAGAACTACTTAAAATCTGATGTTACATAAATGTAAAAACCCAAATTAGAACACAAGCAGTGGTAAATACTGCTTAGTATATCTGATGGTGTTATTCTCCCTTTTATGCATTTTTAATTAAACATGGGACTTTTTCCCCCCTTACAAATAAATAAATTATCTAAACCCATTAAGTCATCATCACAAGAATAGGAAATAATAAACCTAGGAAAGTTTAATGCATTTTTTAATGAAGGTGCAACAAAGAATACTATCAAAATTTGCTACAGTGTTTCTTCTAGCTTTCAGTAGCAGTTGTTCAGTGAATAAATGGAAGCTACTTTTAATTTAATCTCTTTTTAATTTACTGTCATTGTAGTATGTGCTTATTTCTAACCTATCATTAAATCCTAAGTTTCCAAAGACAGCAATTTAATCTAAGATACACAGGAGTCCTGTAAAACTAGAGGAGACTATGGTCACTACTACTACTTTATAACATGCTTGGGATACAAGCACACATTTTTTCTGAAATCACAAGGATTAAAAACATACTTTTGTAATTTGCATCTGAGGTTCATTCTCCTGAATTATTTCAGGGCAGGAGGCATTTAAGAAAAACTATCAGGCATTTCAATAATTCTCAGCACTAGGTGAAATACTACTACAGTGCACAAGCATGATTTATTACATGGTGCTTGGTATCAGGATACAAAGTTGTAAGAAATAAGTGGCGTATGAAACATTAAAATGGAACATAAGTTTAAAGAAGCATTTGAACTTCTTAACCTCTGAAGGTTCATGGAGTTCATCAGAATTACATCAATCTAACTTAAACAAAGGTTAAAAAAAACATGGATGCCCAGCCAAGGTTTGGATCTGACAGATTTGTGTCTTCTTGCACAGGGAGAAACTAATTTACTAAAATGTTAGAACCTGAATTGGTTCCTGCAGCTATAATAGAAACATGTTGTTTCAGCTTGTTTTCTCCTGGAGTGCAACAACAGCCTTTGGATATTCAGCTAGAACACCCAGATTAGTTGAAAATTTCTGAATACAATCTAAAATTAGAGTGAACACCTGCTTCCTCATGACAGCAGGTCAGACACATGAACACTCAGTAACATTACTTTTCAAGGTTCATGTAATTTGTTTCCTAAATTCAGAAATGGATCTTTAGTACAATTTTTGTGTTTTTTCTCTTCTGACAACGTTTCCCAAAGCACAGAACTTCAGCAGAACTGACAAGTTTTACATTCATATTACTGTGCTTACTAAATACCTGTACCAACCAAGCAGGTCCAAAATGGGGGGAAGGAATATCCAGTTCTGCTCTTGCTCTGTCAGAAACACATGAGGAAGGTGCCTTTTTGAATTCATAAAGAGCATTCATCATAAGAAAGCCAGGCAGAAAGAGTTGGTGTGGACTGCAGGACAAATCTTGACTGGAAAGCTCAAGAGTGTTCTCTTCGAAGAACACATCATGATGTGGTCCCTCCTGTTCCAGTGTCTATACAGGGTATGATCTCTTGCATTTTTCCAATGAAGAATAAACAAGGGTCACTGTCAAGCCTACAAGTCTCTATGCACTGAAGAAGAATCCAGTTTTATTTATGATCTTACATTAATTGCTAATCATGCCCTTTTCCCCATCTGTGGGCTGTGTTTTTGTAACAGTTGTTATGTCAGCCAGTTTGACAGACTAACTTGAATATCTCTGTACCTAAAATCCACAGCTACTTTTGAGTTAAACATCCTTTCTTACATCCAAGGATTATAATAAAGTTGTCTACTTTTGGAACAGGACAGACACAGTGCATTTCACTGATTTCCTCCCCATTCCTGTTCAAAATTCCTCCCTTCAGAAAGAGAAGTCATTTACTCTGCACTGAGATGGTAGTAATTTATACCAAAGAAAGTCAGCTATCAAGGGATGAAAATGCTATTGATATTCCATACACACATTGCAGCTGCTCTAGGCTAAGCTTTCTTTCAGGAGGATTAAAGGAACTGTATTGACAGGTTTTCTCCCCTCCCCAAGCACCCACACATTCTTAAATTGTTTAGTCAGAGCCATATCTCCTGAGAAGAAAATAAAAAAAATTTGGTTTTAACCCAGAAAAGAAAAAGATATTCAGGTGGTAAAGTGAAATACCTCAGAGGCAAGATGCAGCCTACTGGAAGGAGACATTCAGACTGAAACTAGTGCCACATACGTTGTAATTCAAAACTACATCAAGAATCTGGCTTTTTTTATTTGGCTATTGAAATTATTAATAAAGTGACCTTTTCTTTCCTTCCTTCCTTGAGAACTTGCAATGCAAGTTCCTGATGAAGACGTCTGGGCACCTTCTAATCTAATAAAAACATGTAACACAAAGCCAGTAAATACATCCTTTTGTCCCTGATACATGTCATGAAATTGAAGTAAATAGATTTAAAACTCTAGCATTGCAGACGATGAGATTAGAAAGCCATTAGTAGCCATATAGAGTATTAGAGCACTGGGCACCAAAAGCCGTTACAGAGAAATTTCTTGAACAGATAAAAACATATTGATATCATCCTTCTTCTATTATTCAATAAAGCATTTTGTTTTGAGCTCTGATGGTTTTTGTGCTATATCTTTGTGCAGCAGACACAATAATAGAAAACTTTCCAGATTTCTTCTATCTTTAAGGAATGAGAGAGGAATATACTTCAGTGATATTGTGCAACTGCCATTTCGTTCTGGACAAACAGTTAATGTTACCATTCAAGATTCTCTTTCAGCTACTAATCATTTGTCTCTCCTCCCTAAAAGTTCCCATCCATTTCCAGTCTCTCAAATAATTTTATTATAGTGCCTGACTGTACCATTATGTTAAGAGAGAGAAAGCAAGTGCAATTATGAACTGGTGCCAAGTAATCTTCCTTTGCTGGACCAAGAAGAGAAGTCTAACCATATGCCAGTCAGGAGTCAATCTCCATTGTGGGAGGACAAAAGAAATATAGAAAAACATGGTAGATAGTTAATCAAGCCAACAGTCCTTTGCAAGACCAGCTATATGTCAGTATATCTGACAGCAATGAGAAGAATTAAAGGACTAATCCTCTGGAACAACAGTTCAAAGAGCAAACTGGTTTACATCTGATGTTAACAATTCAAACAACTGTTTTAAGCTCTTTCTGATGTAACAGAGGAATTATTCAGGCCACAAAGTACTCTTCACATGTACTGTTGGAAACTGGTGGTCTTTCTTCCTCCCAGCACAGAAAGAAGCATTGGGTATTGTCAGTGGCAGTAAAAACGAATGCAGTCAATTTCCCAGACATGCAGGGAAAAGGTAGGAAGGACACGTCTGAGTCGCATGTACAATTGCTTTCTAATAAAGCCAAATATTAGGAATGTGCAAAAATACAGGAATAGCTATGTCTTCATCTTGTATAAAGGTTATAAACTTGAAGTAAGCAGGAGCTCTCTGCAGACTACTGTGCGGTGCTACACAGAATACTACTGGCCTGTCAACCATATTATTTTATTTCTGTGCTAGTATAGTGCTGTCACTCTGTGTAACATCTCTGCAGTTGGATGAATGCTTAATTAAAGAAAAAAACCCTCACTCTAATTTTCACCAGTTCTATGCAATACTGCAATACTGGACATAATTTACTTTGGTTTAACTCCTTACCTAGCAGAAGGTACATCAATAACCTTTAAGGTTCCAGGTTTAAAAAATGATGTACTGTATTTCTTTGTAAAAGAGTGAACATAGAGGCAGAAAATGTTAAAGACTACACAGGTGCCTTAAAAACACTCAGATTTGAATAAAGGAATTTACCACATTGATGAATCCTCAATTAACTGGATTAAATACGTTTAGAAGGCTCTTTATAAATGCCCATTGGAACACTATTATAGGAAATTGCCCATTATCAATACTAATAGAGGGCTGCTACCTCCCAACACTACGTGTTCCATTATATATATATATGCAAGCTACGAGGAGTATCTGAATTATATTAACAACAATTAAAACAGGTGGTATGTTTGTAAGATGCATTTATGACTACAGTAAAGTATATAGGGTTTTGTGTACATAAAAGATCCAAATTAATTATTAATTGGCTTAAAGGGCATTTATATTTGTGCATAGGAGAAAGGACTTTGTCTGAAGCCAAGTAAGAAATGGCTACATTGTTTTAGAAGAAATAAGTTCATGTCTTTAACAATGACATAAAGCTTTTATAAGAACTTTCTTTGCATTATCAAGACAAGTGCAGATCTTGCAGAAACTTTTGTAAAGCCACTTGCCACATGTAAATGGTGTAAGTGAACAGTGCATGAATATTTGCAGTACTGATGCCTGCGTTGTTCATGTTTAAATACACACACTTGCCTTTGATATTCCATGCATTTTCCCTAAAATTAATGTAACCCTTTGCTTTATATCAAGGTTGATGATGGCTTCCTCTTTGTTTTCATGATCCTTCAGGAGTCTCTGTGGCCTTGTGAGTTTTGTTGTCCCAGTGTATGGTGAATTGTACATGGTTAGTCTTGGTCGCAGGTTCAATGGGATGCGAATACATCCACAGCTCATGGCGAGAAACAATGGCATCTGTCTAGCATTTTCATAGCACCCTTGCACTATCTGTTACTGACTTTCTCTTCTTGACTTTTCTATCCTTAAAGAGAAAAGTCAAATAACTCTAACCTGGATAATTAATAAATAATACTGCTCCAGGAAAAATAAGAAATGCATTAATTTTGCTACTAACCTCTGATTCAGTTTAGTGGTGGTGGTGGTTTTTGTTGTTTATCTGCTTGGTTTGGTTTCAGAAGGAAGAGAAATTCTTAAGTAGTGAATTTTTCTTGCTTTTTTCTTGTTTGTTTGAACTTCTGGATTTAAGCAAGGCCTGAAAATATTCCTGGACCCTAGAAATTCAGGTACTTAGATGGCTATCCATCTTTGATATCATTAGTGGTCTAGTAGGTTCTTAATGCTTATGAATCAGCATTTTATTAAAACTACCACAAAGCCAGGTTGTATTGGTAACCTTGTGTAGGTTCTTGGTGGGATCGGGGAACCACGGCTTTCACATTTGTTGTGGCTGCTCTCCTTCCCATGCAGTTTATGGTGACAATGACATTCAGTCATTTATATAGATTAACATCAGTCCTATACCTAGCTCTGATAACCTTTTTTTTGTTTAGGTTAGGTCTATATAACACCCAAATCTGTTTAAGCTCTTACACTCCTAGCAAATGCGACAGGCAACTGTGCAACCCAGTTTCTGACAGCTAACGGCCATAACACCGATTGCGCACTGGGAAATAAACACTAGTTTATCTAGTTAAATTACGTGTTGAGGAAGATTACATGAACAGTAGAGAGGACTACCCCAAAAAAGGGATTCAGGAGAGGGGAAGAAAATTATAACGCAGCCAAGACAGAGAGGAAAATGAGGAGAAAGGATACCCTGTGGAGCCTTTTTTAAAGCATGCATACATACAATAAAGCCTGACCAATGGGTTGTTATAATTCAGGTAGTATCATGATGGTTTAGAGAACAAGTTCAACTCACCCCTATCAAAGAGGGCAATGAGTGTGAAATTACTTCCATTGCAAGGGTAGGAGCAGATGCAGATATTGCCAATGCTTCAGCAAATTTCTGTTTATGTAAACAGCTGTGAGGATCTTATTTTTAAAATGGGGTAATCTTTGGCTCATCCTTATTCAGGCCGAGAAAAAGGCAGGGTGAGTAAGGTAATTTACTTGCATATATTCTGCAAGATCAACATGCATTTCATACTATGTAACCCACTTCTTCCTGCAGTCTAAATGAGTCTTTACAAAACAACTCTGGACTGTTATATAAGCAGTATAGTACTATTTTACTGAGTTTAATATTTTATTTCAGCCAGGTTGTGATCCAGAGTCCACAAATATAAAGTGATGCTTCTTTATTGAGCTCAGTGGGTATCTGATGAGCTTGAGTAAGTCTGCAAAGGGAAAAAATGCATTCACTCCTCCACTCGTCATAAAATGTTCAGAATTTCTTATTAGACATATTCATGTTCAGATTCTGCCCTAGTTGGTCCATTATAGAAAAATGAGTTCCAAAAGACCTACAGAATAAATATCATTTTATTACCATCTTCTCAGCAACAACTTCTCTTTCCCCATTTCTAATTTTTGGCCACTGCTCCCTATTGCTCTGATAGAAAAGATTTTTGGATATTTTCATTATTATTTTTGTTAAATCTTTGTCTAGACCTCCTTTTGCCTAGACCTCCTTTTGTCTGATAACCATCTATATATTTTTTCCATCTTCAACATTATATAGACCTATTCAGTACAATTTTTAAAACGCTTTTGTTTTAATTTCTTATAGTAACTGCTATACTCTATTTCTTCATCTTCTCACATTATATCACTGAAAACTGAATTGTCACTGAACTGCTCTTTTTCCCTCATGGATTATCTCCAACAATTTTCCCTTTTTTATGAGTTATAGCAAAACTGCAGCACTTTTACCTCAGTTTAAATTGCAAATCTGATATACAACTGTAAATAAGAATCCTTACAAAAGCTAAGCCTATAATTCTGAGGTCCTGAACTTTCTCATTTACCCAGAATTTAAAAAAAAATTATTTAGGGCAAAATTACTTATCTGATGGCAGTGGTGTTCCCCTTGTCTCGGTCACGTAAGATTAGTGGAGGACTAATCACGTCACTGTGTGAGAACTGTCTTACATGTAGTGCTGATCCCAAGAAAATCTTTGCTGCTTCAATAGTGCAGCAGATAGTCCTTGATGTCTGTAATGTTAACAAGATACTTTTTTAGTGCCACAGCAGAGAAAAATTACACTCCTGCTACTGAGCATAGTGAGTTGTACTTACCCGTTGCATACTAAACCACTAGATTCACTGGCATAATTTGTTTCCTTAAAAATCAGTACAATAAAACATACTGATAAAATTAACACCTAAAGGGCTGGTAAGCAGTTGGTAGGCAAACAGAGTTCTTATAACAAACTCACTGATGTTACCACCATATGAAATAAAATGGCTTCTTCTAATGCCAGAAAGTACACAGTACCATGAATAAGGCTAGCTTGTTCTTTCAAGGGAAAAGCAATATGCATGACATAATATCTTAAACAATAAAATCTAAATATATATAAACAAGGGCTCTTTTTTAACTGTAATTAAAATATATATATATATGAAAGCAGGACCAAATCACTGGCAATGCAAAGTGACACAGAAGAAAACTGAATTATGTTGAAAATCTTCCCAACTCTGGACTTTGCAAGATGAGAACTACAGAGTAGTAGGTGTTGTACGTGTGTACATGGATTTCCATCTCTTCATACACGGTATGCAGATTTAAGAAGAAACAATGTCAGCCCAATGGTGACATCTTTAAAAGACTTATGAAATAACACACCAGTTCCTTAATTAGTATTTCCCCTATGACTTCGAAAAAAGTCAAAAATACCCAAAAACAAGGAGTTGTCTCCTTAAGAACCCATAAGCAATGTCAGGCAGAGTGAACACAAAACATAGGTTTATGCACTTCAGGAAAGCTAAGGATAGTTTTACTACTCAGAACTGATTTATCCTCAACTGGCTTAACCCTCCAGATATATTTAAATTCATATCATAGTATAAAGAGAAATATAAGTTATTCTATGCATTTTGCCTGTGGTTTACTTGTCTCTTCTAAAAATTCTCTTCTGTAAAATTTACTTAACCAGTGAACAAAATATAACTTCCTGCTGGAAATCATCTGGAGGTCAGAGCTAAAGAAACTCTAAATATGTGATTTTGCACTTCTGGGATAAGTTGACCTGAAAATGAAGCTCCTATACACAGTTTTCCTGGAGGAGATATCAATTTGAATAAAACATGAAAATTTCAATACTCTGTTTTTTAAACAAATATTTAATTTGAAATTTTGTCCTGAAGCATTGCTGTGATTATCCGACTTCGCTATTATTCAAAATATGTCCTAAGAATGTATTGCTATAATATATTTTAGCTTATCTTTTTTACATTTGTTGCACAAGACAATGATTAGAAAAGTACAGTTATAGCCAGTATCTTAGCAATACCTACTTAAATAAAGTACTATTACATGTGTCTTCATATAAGAGAGTATAGAAACTTAAAGTGCTTTAACCTTAGCCTGTTTAAAATTGCACTACCTGCCATAATCATATTTGACCTACAGGATTTATAGCAAGTAAAAGTGTGTTTGTTCACATGACTGTATGTCTCTGGACATGTGTGTACAAATTTCTTTTCACTGTCCACCAGCCTAATTACAGAAATGTAAAGATCTCAATCACTGCGAAAGTGCTCAGACTATTTCTAACAGGGAGTGCAAAATATTTCTTATGCTTAGAAAGGCAGCACTTGAGCACACTTTAATTCCAATACTGTATATCATGACTAAGAGCTCTCTGACTTTCTCACTCATTCTTAATTAACAAAATGAGATACGAAAACACCTGATTGACATCAACTTATTTGATACATAGTGTGAAATCAGGAAACACCTTAATATAAATTGATGCATATTTTAATCTCAATACTAAAATGAGAAAAATTATGCTCAAACCTATCATCTGAAAATGTCTCCCCATCAGTGTGTTGTGCATTTTGATTGTCTGTAGTTTCATTGAGCTGTATTGTCAATATCCTTGCTCTTATCAATACACCAGTAGTTACAGGATCTTCACTAATGGTAATATATATGTCATTTGCCAGCAGTAAGAGCTTTGCAAGAGTACATTCTCCTGAAACACCTCTAGCTGACCACTTCACCACAGAATACATTTACAGCCTAAGGACAAGTTAATTGAAAATTAAGAATAAGTTTATTATGTAGCTAATTTTCACCGTCTCCATTTGTTGTGACTCCTCACTTTAAGTCAGCAAGATATAAACAAGAAACCCAAACAAGGTAATGAATTACCATAATCACAAATAAATGAAATGGACCAAATGCTGCTTCTGCCACTGTGTCACTGAGGAGGAAGATAAAACTAAAATAAAATCAGCAGGTCACATGACAGAGACAGTGTATTCGCTGCCACTGAAATCAATCAACGCCTAAAGGTCATTCTGGTTCACTGAGTTCTCTGTAAACAACATATCCACACCCTTTTCATCCTACTTTCTTTTTGTAGTATCAGAGATGAACGCCACTGGTGCAGAAGATGATCTTTCTACTGAAACAAATGGTGGAGATGGTCTAGAAGCAGCAGTGCTTTACCAGCTATAGCTAGTATCAACAGACAGGTGATAGCAAGGTCATGAGTACCCGTCTGCAACTCTTAAGTAAGCAAGCAAGCAGCTGAGGTGCACTGCATGATGTGTTACTCCCTCTGTACCCCCGCAATATTCTGTAGTGCAGTGCATCTGTGCCCAGCACCCCCTGAGAGCCTGAACAAAGGATGCCTTTCCTTCAGTAGGTGCAAGAAACAGGAGCATCAGTAAAAACAGCCAGATGACGAACAAAGAAAGAGAGAGGGTGAAAGAAAATTCAGATCTTTCTAACACACCTCTTCCCAAAAGTCCAGGGAGTGGTTCAGAGTAACAACAGGTTATCTGGAAAACCAAAGCACTAGCTGACATGAGGAACAACTTGAGCAACTCAGTTTACTGACAAGAAACCATGTGGTATTTATTAATGAAGCTAGGAGATTTGTTCCTTATAATGAAAAAGGAAGGGACTACAGCAAATAAGAGGTAATTCTGAACACAGGTGTCACACAAATTATTGCAAACCACAGCAGTCTATCTGCAACGTGACATAAACCACCAGAAATCTTAGAGTCTGATGAACTGTCTTGTTCTGGACTACAGCACAAATAAGGTGAAAAGAGGCTCAATAACAACACCAGAAACCCATGCAAAGAGCCAAGTCCAGAAGGTCAGCAGGATGCACAGACAAAAACCATCACAGAATAGCTTAGAAGCAAGTTCCACACTAACAGTAGTAGAAGACAGAAGAGGAGGTTCAGAGGACAAGCACACCATGTCGTCTTACCTGCAGTGGGGGCTTGGTGCTGTGTTGCTCGTAATGGGAAGAAGGAAAAGGGGTTTCTGAGTTCGCAGTAGGGAACAATTTAGAAATTGCAGGGAGGGCTTGTTTTTATGTACATCACTGTCTACAGCTGCAATGTATTTTCTCAGCAAAGAACCAGTTTACTTACTAACCAAAATCCACTATTAGCTCACAACACAAGACCACACACATTCTTATCAACATTGATACCAGGATCACCTTCAATACCTTGCAATAGATCAAACAATCTGGTTGTGATTACTGCCCCCAGAAAAATTCCGCTTCTAAGACACTGAGAAAAGAGTGTCTTTCACTCAACATCCTTTACTGAATTTGCTTTTTGAAAGGACTTTTTGCAGCATCAATACCCCTAGAGATAACTTTTTTCCAACTTTTAACTATATGTCTTACCTACCAGAGCTCAGACTTGTATTCCAAAGTGCCATCTTGAAATAAAGGAGGAAGCAGAAGCCTGGTCCACTGAAGTCTTCCACACCTAATCAACAGCGATGTAATTACTATGGCACAGATGCCAGAAAAATCATATAAGGATGAATTTATTATTAATTCCACCCAGCGAAAGAAAACTCTTCTAGCTAGAATTCAGAGAAGAAGGGGTCTGTTGGGGGAGAAAAATACAAGGTCTGCAAACAGCCATATTGACAAGGGAGAGGGAATGGATTAAAATGACAGCACCGAAGTGATTTCTGGCAGCTTACCCATTTTAACAGAAACACCATTTCTTGTGGTAAATTATTAAGAAACTTTGCTTCACAAAAAAGAAGGTAAAGTTTTCACTCACCTGACAAATTTTCTTTCAATATTTTCAGGTATTTCAGAGAGAATATTATATGTGCTTTACACACTGACCTCCGCAAACATCTGGAGCAGATAAGGCATCATCATCTACTTTTTCTGTAGACTGTCTAATGTGCAAACAAGGAAAACTTGGCCCACTGGCCAAAATGTCAGCAAACAGGTTTCAATTACAGAATCTTACTGTAGCTTAGACAAAATAAAATCCCTCTTCAAAAAATTGAAAGTCAGTGCAAACACAGTCACTTTCAGTAACACAGCGAGTTATTCCTCTGAAAAGTAGAGGGTTTACAGTTACAAATCTGACTTGCTGGCCTCCTCACTGACCTGAATTTTCCAAAAGTTCCCCACCTGATGTGTCTGCAAATAGCCATAGTTTAGACCTACATTGAAGCTGTAGAAAACAGCAATCAAGCCACTGGTGCTGAAATTGTTCAGGTACGTCACTGAGGTATGACTGACCACTGCTAAGTCACACAGTACAAGTACGAAAAAAAAATACTCCAAAAAATTAGATCTGTGTCTTTGATGGCTTCTTATTCCACATGTTACCTTTTAATTAAGGAAACAAAAGTATGTAAGGAGATAATAGACCCAAATATAAGTCAATATTAGTGAAGATTAAACAGAACCAAGGGTTCATGTATATACTTCCCTCTTAGATGTGGGACCCCAGGTATCTAGATAGGATTCTGAAAATGTCTGGCCTAATGGAGGGAAAGAAAAGTCCTGGATTTGCTTGTATTTTTGATTAGTAGTGAGCCTTGCTAATGAAAAAGTTCTTTTGTCAGGAGATTGGAAGTACCTTGTGGGCTGAGCTACAGAATTACTCAGAAATACTGTCCTGGATTCAGCTGGGATAGAGTTAGTTTTCTTCCTAGTAGCTGATATAGTGCTGTGGTTTGGATTTAGCAAGAGAATCATGTTGATAAGACACCGGTATTTTAGTTGCTGCTAAGCAGTGCTTATACTAAGTCAAAGACTTTTCAGCTTTCCATACTCTGCCAGTGAGGAGATGGCAAAAGAAGATGGGAGGGAGAAGAGCCAGGACTGACCCACACCGGCCACAGGGATATTCCATACCATATGATGTAGTGCTCAGTATATAAACTTGGTGTGTTGGCCAGGGACAGTGATCACCACTCAGAGACTGGTGGGACATTGGTCAGCGGGTGGTGAGGGATCGCATCACTTTTTTTCCTCCATTTTGTTTTTTTCTCTCTCTTTTGTGGTTTTCCTTTCATTATAATAATGTATTATTATATTTTTGTTTATAATAGAAATTATATATGCTATATAATACAACCTATAAGAATTATAGTAATTACATTAATGTTGTTGTTGTTGTTATTTTATTTCACTTATTAAACTGTTGTTATCTCAACCCATGAGTTTTCTCATTTTCACCCTCCCAGTTCTCTCCCCCACCCCACCAGGGGGTTAGTGAGCAAGTGGCTGTGTTGTGCTTAGTTGCCAGCTGGGGTTAAATCATGACAAATACTCATTAATTATCCAAATTACAAATATGTGCAGTATTTTAATAAAAGACAAAGCATTTGGTCATGCTGACCTGAGTTATCTTCTCTTATTCTTGATGACTTAAATTAGAAATTGTAAGGCTAGTTACTGGCAATGTTTAGTCATCAAAAGCCACTGCAAGGTTTCAATTATCAAGAATGCAAGTATTCTAACTTTTCACTATATTGCTGAATCCCAGACAATTACAGCCCTAATTAATGAGCTTTTACCATATATATCCTGGAAACAGGGAAAATATACACCGCACCTTGTTCAAATTCCTTTGGCTGAAGCTAGGATCTTCACAGATTTTAATATGTGCTACACCACAGAAAGAACATGATTACGCAGGATCAGCCTTCACATACCATTTGTGTAGCTAATTAGCAGGTGAGTTTACTGACCCATAAGAAACTTCATCCTCCTGAGCTCTGCGTAAAGGGTAGAGAGTAAGTCTGTAGCTCTGTAATTAACTTACAATTATGTAAGCAATAAAGGCATAATTTAAGGTTATTAATATGTTAAAATTTGTAAGGAATTTTCTGGCATTTAATTAACATTTGCCAAGACAGTCTACAGAAAATTAAATATCAATTAATAAAAATACTGACATTTAGTTAGATACTCTATTAGTTGTCACAATTATTAACTCGATATTGCTGGCTTTTTAAAATCCAATTAAGAGACTAAATATTCGTTATAATTTTTATGTGTAGAAAATCTAATTATATTTGTGTCCTGTAATTTTAACTAGATTATACATCATCTTTTCTATTAAAGATTACCCATCATCTTTCCTATTAAGTCTCAATAAATGCTCTTTTAACTGTCAATTGATGCTTAATTGACATCACTGTCATAAAACCATAGACATTTCTTTCCCTTCATGAATAGGTGAACCATTGGATGCATTGTTTTCTCAATTTACTGCATATGAACATCACAACTTGCTGACTATGCTCTATTAGAGGCCTTCTTTCTGCTCTCTTCCTGTTGACCTAGTTCCTAAATGGTTTGAGGGACAAAGTCAGCCTTTCATACTCAAATAACTGAGTGCAGGTGAAGGCCAATGACATGAAGAACAACTGTGACCTAGAACTGGTGCATTCTTTCTAAACTGGAGAGGCACTACTGCATTTCATAAATAACTACAGAAGGTTTGGCTCAGAACTTCCTTGCACAGAGGACTAAAAGAGAATCCTCTTATAAAATTATACAAAATTTGCTAATCACCTCCTTGATTATTCATCTCACCCAGTTCCCCTGCACCTTCTTTTCCCACCTGCCACTGTCTCCCAATTTCTATCCCCTTGCCCTACCCCTTGCCCAGGGTTTACTGCTGCCTAAATTTCTTTTTTTCTTTTTGCCTTTAGCTTCAGCTGACCAAGTTCAGAAGTTCCTATGAAGAAGTTGACTTTACCCAGGCATTAAAGCCTTCTGGCCTCCCCAGGTGTCTTTGAAGGTATAGTACAAGTAGACATGTACAAGACCAGCACAGCCCTGGCAAAATTAACTAGCTTCATTGTCTCATTAGTCCCCTAACTATACAGGCAAAAGAAGACCAGTCAGCCTCCCCCTCCATTCCCAACATGCAGGGACCCTAGCTTTGGAACAATTCAGTTCCTATATTTAATGGCAGTGATGTGAGTTGGTGGTAGTCATGGCTTTCTATGACCCACTCTATATGTCTTTCTTCCACAACATGCAAATACAAAATATGGATAAGATGTCTCTCTACTCTTACTAGGAAGCATTATGGTCCTTTAACACAACATCCTTTGAAGGACATATGGCCATATGCAAGCTGCTATACTCCATCAGTTCCTGGCTACAGGATCACTATGAAGCAATTGTGAAAGCTGTTTAAGCTGATGCGAGAAACTTGATGACACAGTGACATCTGCTTTTACTTGCCTTCCAAGATATGCTGTATTCAAACACAGGGTAGGAAGAAGAAAAGTTCATGATTTTAAAGTAGCTTCTTTCTTTCCTCTTGAAATCTAGTCAGGTTTTCCATCTGGCGAAGAGCCATCGGGGGAAAAAAGGTGATGTATTCCTCTTCCTTTACTAACCTTCTGTGCCATGGTGCATGACCACTGTTGCAACTGCTGAGTTTTACAGCAGGATTGACAGTACTTCATAGTATGTGTAGGAACTGAGATCAAAAAACAAGAACACAATACCTGCATTTTTGAAGTGTGGAGATCTCTTCAGATGAAAGCCATTGTCTCAACACAGTTTGCCACCACTCTTGATTTGGCCACATAGACTCATAGATCATAGAATCATTAAATCATTTAGGTTGGAAAAGACCTTTTGAGATCATCAGGTTCAACTGTAAACCTATCACTACCAAGTCCACCACTAAACCATGTCCCTAAGTGCCACATCTACACCCACCTTGTTACAACCTTCTTTCAGGTAGCTGTAGAGAGCGTTAAGGTCTCCCCTCAGACTCCTCTTCTCCAGGATAAACGACCTCAGCTCCCTCAGCTGCTCCTCATCAGACCTGCTCTCCAGACCCTTCACCAGCTTTGTTGCCCTTCTCTGGACACGCTCCAGCACCTCAATGCCCTTCTTGTACTGAGGGGCCCAACAATGAACACAGTACTTGAGGTGCGGCCTCACCAGTGCCCAGTACAGGGGCACGGTCACCTCCCTGCTCCTGCTGGCCACGCTATTGCTGATCCCAGCCAGGATGCTGTTGGCTTTCTTGGCCACCCGGGCACACTGCTGGCTAATACTGAGCTGTTGTTAACATATGCATAAATAAAAAGCTTAAGCAAGTAATTCTAAAATATTGCAACCCAAGTCAGGTCCAAGATATTTCTTGACCTAGTCACAAGGAACAATTCTTTACATTAGCTGTTCTGTTCTTATATCTGATCTTAATCTACTTTCATTCTTGTTTTCCTGTATCTGTTAACAATACTAAGCCATGAAATTTAAAAATGCTTGATATCTGTCATTATAAATTAAACTGTAGTTAAAGCCTGACAAATTCCCAAACTTCCAATAGCTTAAATTTTGCATTAGTAGCTCAATATTTCTTTGGTAATAAGATTCTGGTAAGAATCAACCTAACATTAGCATGAGGCCTAGCAATGAATCAATGAATACTCAGCGTCTTTTTCTTAGATGCTTAGATAGTACAGCCATACTGCCATTGTCCTAGCACTATCCTGTGCCCCAGTACTGTAGCCCATAAATTCTTTTCCTAAAGTTAAAAGAACTTCGGGCACCAGTCGTTCTTGAAGAATGTGATGAATGATGTAATGTGCAGTAACATCATTATCAAAAAAATAAGACAGTAACAGGCTAGAAAGTTTTAAAGGCTTGTTTTCCTTTGGCAGGTTCCCTAACCTAGCATTTAACCTACAGGAATGTGGGGAAAAAAAAAAACCCACAAACTTATCTAAGGGAAGAAGATAGAATATGCCAAATAAAGCCTTTCAGGTAATTCAAGGGGTAATATCCATGTTTCTTTAATTAGAAGAGTAATTTAGAAACAGAACAGAAAAGTAATAAAAAAGTACTTAAATTAGACTTATATCCCCACACACCCACACACCCCACCCCGATTATTAGAGAAGCTGGTATATATCATGGAGCGTTCCCATACATGTTTTTTTTAAGAGGAGGAGGAATTAGTGTCATGCATAAATAAGGAAACAAAGAGCCATTTTCTTCTCATGTGATAAAATCTATAATCATCCCTAGGATGAATAAGCAAGTAGAAAGAAATTAGGTTTATTACACTTTGCAGCTGACTATGTATCAAACCAATGAAAGTAAAGAACTCACCTTTATCAGACATAGATTTCCTGGGAGCTTTTCTGTCACATAAAGATAAAAGCCATAATTATTACCTTTAGCTTAGATCAATCAGTCAGTCAGCAGTTTCACATATCTACTGCACACAGAAACTGAAACCTCAGTTTTTACTCTCTAACAGTTTTATTTTCATTGTAGATAGGAGGAAGAGGTAGAGGAGTGCTTTTTAAATAGATACTCATTTTAATCTTTATAATTTTATCAGGCTGAAAGGGACTCTGGCAGCTGCCATCACAGACAGGAATAGGTACGGTTCTCAGAAGACTGGACATTCACAAGCTGCAAACAAGCAGCTGCCCTACTTCTTGATTTCAAAGCTGCGTATTAGTAATATATTAATCAATACATATTTGCAAATTGTTGTGATCATTGCTCAGAGATCATGGCATCAGTTGCAGCTGCGGCACCTCTGAAAACATTTCAGCCTTACAATGGCTTTGCAGCACAGAAATTATAACCATCTGTCATCCATCACCATATTTCCTTTAGCTGATTGTATTACCAAAGAAATCCTGTGCATACAGACCTTACAAGATTAAACATTAAAACAGTTAAAATCAGTAGGAATATATTTTCCAGACATCATCTTTTTTCAGAACCTAAGCCTAAACTTCTGAAGTTATTTGAAGGTCATTCCCTTACTTTTTTTCACTGGGTTTTTTTCTCTGCTTCTTTTTTGTCATTTCTCCTCTCCATCCTCTACAAAGTGTACATCAACAGTGTGCTTAATATATATTCCTTTGGAACTGAAGCCATAAAACTGAGCCTTCTTACTGGTGCTTGATAGAAACGATCACGGTTATTGCATTCTTGCTTACCAGGGTGGGGAAAGCAAAGATAGTGAGATACAAATTCCCATTGTATAAAATACTTATGTTCTAACAATATTTATCTGGTCTATGTGGTCTGGATTGTGTGTGTAAAGTACAGCCAGAATCATACACACCTGATACAAAGCAGGCCTGCAATCCTGACTAGAGTCAATAACTATCAATATGTTGCTAGAATGACTTGATTTCACCTGTCCAGACCTTTTGATCAATCCGAACACTTATAAACGTTGCCAGGCAGCAATTTCTGATTCATTTGCTCTTTCAGCGTGGGTAGATGAATAAATTGTGTGAGACAAGTCACCTTCTCCTATATCCTTGCTCAGAAAAAATCACCACATTTGATCTGAAAAGTAATTTCAAAACATTTTTCATTTTTTTTAACAAAAAGTTAATTTTCATTAAGAAATAATCATACAAATTTGCAAAGATATAAAATGCATTAAAGTGATAAGGGCAAGCAGGACAGAAGGAAAAAAGAGAAGATACAAAGGTCTGTTGGATGCTGCACTCTGAGAGTTGTGGTCTCATATATATATAAACACCCTGATATTTCTTTAGGCCATCACATTCATTCCATTTGGCTGCCAGCTGACATAGTGTCCCACAGTCTATAAGCAACTGTATTGTTGTCTACATTTGAGTTCTTTTGAGACCTTGACTAAGACCCATGATATCTGAAGTATTTCAGCAGAAATGGTTTAGAAAGAAGACTCTAGTTCTCTTAAAAAAATGCATCTAAACCTAGGGAAAACAGCTAAGAGTCTGATTCTCCATTCAAATTTATTTCCTTATTTCTCATTCACACATTCAAAAAGTACCAACTACTGTCCAAACCAGTAGCTTTTATTGATAAGATTTTAATAATCCTGGGGACTTCAATAAGAGAGTACAAAAGACACTGTTAAAACAAATTTAAGACTTTTTGATAGCTGGTGTTGCCTGTCACAATGTAAAGATGCAACAGAGTTTGACACAAAGTCTGCACATAAAATTAAATCATTACTTTTATTTCTGTGATTATTTATTGCAAAATACCATCACTTCATTTCTATTACTGTAATATCATCTAAAGGTCATGGCCATGTCCTATAGTGCTGTGCAAACCTATAATCATGAACAGTACAGGCTCTGCTCCAAAATGTTTGCAGTCTAATTTATGTGTTCAGTTAAATATATTTGATCTATTCTATTTCAGTGGAATGTTTTACTGTCTCCTTTACACTAAACAATTGTAAATAGGAATATATGATTGTTTTCTGGGCACAGTGAATTATAATAAATTAGTAAAGCTGAAAGGTATCTAAGGAATATGAAATGCTTCAGTTTCTCCTTAGGCATAAAATACTGCAAAGAAATAGGTTTCACCCCTATTTTGTTTGAAAAGACAAAATTCAAATATTTCCAAAAGCACTAGATGTTGCATGAAATAATTAAAGTGAAAAGTAGCATGAACCATAGACCAGAGAAATTAATAGGAATCTTTTTACTTCCTTCTGTAGACTTTGGGTTTTGCCTCAAATAAACTAATTTCATTTGATGATATTTCTAGGAAACAGAGGCTTATTAGGTAGCATGAGGACTGAGCAGAGACAGATCCCATAAATTTTGCTCTATGAGTGGAAAGATTTGGAGGTTTGAAGTGAGATTAATTTGTATTATGTTAAATCACAGACATGGTAGGAGAAAAAAATAGAGACTGTCAAAGGTCTGGCTAAAGGACTGATTAAGCTTCATAGATGTTAACTGCCCTGCAGGCAGTGATAATTGATATGTGATAATTGCAATATCAACATCATATTTTTTGAAAATTGCAAGCTATTGGGCTGACTTCTAGGATCACATAGCATATGCAGCCTGATAAAACAAGTGAACTCAGAGCTCCATACTTGCTGATGTAAAAAAAACAAAAGAAATAAAAGTAACATATATGTGTATGGCTATATATGTATATGTGCACACACTTCTGCAGGGTTAACAGTACCTTATAAAGATATGAATCTTACTATCTAAATAATGTCTAAAGACATCACCTGTGCATTTCAGTGTTGTTAATAAAGCACTACATTTTTTAATTCTCAGAAAGAAATGTTTCTGTGGAAATGCTTTTCAGAGGAAATTTATTGCGTTTGACCACAGCTGTAAATTTTCTCCTCCAATACTATAAATTTCCCCTAAATGTTTAATGGTTTATAACTGTAATTATTCTTGTGTGCCAACATTAAACTTTTAAAAGTTTAATTAGGAGACTTTTCGGAGAAACTCATCTTTTTTACAGCCTCATAAATAGTTCTTTGATGAAATGAACAGAGGCTCAGTGTCTGCCTGAGGTGAATACAAATGACACTACACAGTATCTCACATGCAAAAAGGGAGCAAATGCTTTGATGTCTCAAGAGATCACCTAATACTATGTGCAACAGTAGTGAAAAGTGATACATTGCTAGATGTTCAAACATGATGCACTCAAGCTTCATCACCATTTACTAGGAAAGACTTCAGCTAGAGAGTCAAAGATGATGTAGAACAGAAAAAAAGGGCAACACATCCAGAACTGAGATCCTGCATTACAGAATAAGCAAAGAAAGCTAAGGTGGCTGCCGGGCTCCAGACACAGCGAGTATGTTTTGGCTAGCTGGCTTGAATTATGTTTAAGAAAAAACATACAAGTAAAAAATATACTATGTAGTAAGCGACTGTCTGATGTTCTGATGCTGTACCTCATTTCAGGAAAAGATAAGGAGGATATCACAGTTAATATACTTCAGGACTTCCAATGCTCTAATGAAACTCACACTATTTACAAAGCAGGAGTTGCTATTCTCAGGGAAATCTGGAGAATTTTATGCAGATTTAACTGTTCAGATAGGTTATTGCTATTGCATTTATATATATACATCCTTATTTGCATAATTCCCAAATGGCCCTATAGTGTTAAGTGCTGAACATGGCAATCACTTCTCAGAAAACATTCATCACCTGAAAATATTCAAGAAATAGAAGGAGAAAATAATAAAACTCAATGTGCTTAGAATTCACTGAGGTCCACGGTAGGTTATAGTATTTTTTTAATTAATATACCACCAAATTTCAGATGCAGTGGACATCAGGAACCATGAAAACCAGATCTGAAGTTTACCAACATTGTATTTTAGTCTAAATGTTAAAAGCTCTGAAGTGACCAAAAGTATGCTTTTCTCAGGGTAGATAGGACTGTCTGTGGGTGTTTTTTTCTGATCTCCTCTTTAAAAAAGGAAGCACAGCAGAAAAACTTGGGTCCAAGTATAAGCATCTTTTCTTGCATTTGATACTGGTTCATGAAGGTTTTAGCCTAGGTAATGTATTTAATTGCCCAAACCTCTCCTTTTTACTTTTTACCTCTGGATATTATGCACAAATAATCTGTTATAAATACTCTCCTACAAATATTGTCTCTCCAGGCTGTTACAAGTTAGAGGTTGGACAGGTGTAATAGTAGATGGCTGCCTGCCATAACTGAAAATGAGGGCAGTAAAAAGCAAATTTGCAAGTGCAAAACATTTATTAGTTGTATTTTATTAGGCATCTAAAAATTTCCAACAAAAAGTCAACAAAAAATATTTTGTCTCTGTTAAAAAAGAGGTCAATGGTGATACAACAAACTGCACAGAACCAGAAGCAGCATCACATTCCAGTTCCTCCATCAAAGTCCACCAATGTAACACATCTGTAAATTGCCAGGTTAACACAACCTCATCAGTTTTGTACTGCTGAGTCAAAAGGTCTGACTCTTCTGATGAGTTTGGCTCATAGTTTCGCTCACTCGTAATACTTACAAGAAACATTTCAGGATGGCTACAAGAGGTAAGAGAGGGACACCTGTTACTGAGGAGGTAGAATGTATCCTCTTCGACCACCATTCCCAGTATGCTGCACAGGTATATATGCTGATGTCACTGTACTTCAGAAACAACTCTAAAACAATGCACTGAAACTGTTAGATTATAAATTCTATTATGAGTCACAGGTTTTTGTGTGAAAAAAAAAAAAAACAGGAAAGAAAACACCCTCCGCTGAAAGACACCCTTATCACATATTAACCTCCAATTATTTAATAATCACTTTGTGCATTTAAAGTGGTTCCAGCTGTCAGCTATGGAAATAAAACAAAACACATAGTAATTTTTGTTCAGTGTGAGGGCTGGTGTGGCATCCTGTGGGATTTAGCAAGCCATGGAAGTGAGATGTACACTATTAGACAGAAGTGATTCAAAAAAGGAATGGAGACCGCAACTTCTGCAAATGAGTATTTCCTTTTAAAGTGTGGCCTTGACACATTGATAGTGTCTTTCTGTGTGATATAATAACAGGTAAAGAGATCAGAAAGAAAGAACAAGAAAGAAGAGGGGGGAAAAGACAGAATGCTTAGATTAAGAACATTCTCTATAAGCACAAACTATTTTGAATTAATATATTTTTTATTATTTATCCTAGACATGAGCAGTAGTAACAAAGACTTGAATAAGAAAGTAGATACAGATAAAACTTGTTTATTCCCTAAACAAAACTAATGAAATCCAAAACTTCATAGTTCATGTTAATCTTAACCCTTCAGTTCCAGTAAAACAGGAACAACTGGGAGCTGCCACTTACCCATCTGGATCAGCCTATTATTTACAGAGCCCCTTCTCTCTTCTTAATATTTTAGTAACAGCACCCATCTAAGGGTGTTTCTCAGACCTAATCCCTACAATATCCTAAGTCAGGGCCTTTTAGTTAATGTGCTTGTCTCTTGGCAAGAGCAAGGGTACCATCAGCAAAATAAATGAGCAAAGAGGGAAGAAAGAAAAATTGTCTTTACATGGTTGCTTACTTTCTTTTTTCATATAGCTTATGCCTCTCATTCACAGAGTAGTTACCATTAAAAGTGTTTTAATAACAGAAAACAAACAAAAATTAATTCAATCTTCTAAAACTTTTGAATATGAGAACCTGCCCTATCCTAGGTAGGGTGATTGTGTGTGTATGTTCAACCTATACAGAACTGATTTTGATCTTGGGAGGGGTTTTTACAACCCAAATAACAATTAACAAACCCTGCCACCCTGCAATAACAGTGCTCACAGCCTAGCAATCTATATAATTATATTAAAACATTTTCTCCAAGCACAAAAAGACGCTAGGTCTCAGCAGTTAACACTCTGGAGCCACTAAATCTAACCATGTCATCTCCAAAGTAGAACAAAAACAAATAAACAGAAAATTATTACGACTAGTATGTTGAGATGCTAAAATGAAAAGCATTACAGTACAACATCATAAATGAGAATACGGAAATTCCATCTACAAAGCAGCTTAGTACTAAGAAACAGGCTTCAAATATGGAGAAGTCCATGCACAAGAATGGATGCTTTGTCAGAAAAGCAAATGTCTCAGGAGGCCATCTTGGCTAGCAGGAAACTCATGACAGAGGTCCAACACAAAAAGGCAGCATATGAGGGTGGAGCGATGAGAGGGTACAATGTTTAGAAACATTGCCCAGGCCTGCAGAGGTTGTATGAGGAAAGCTAAAGCTCAAAGGGAGCTGAGACTCATGGAATAGGTTAAAGGCACTATGAGACTTCATCTCTACGTTGGTAGTAAAACATAAAACAGAATGCAGAACCATTACTGAATATGGCAGGTGACTCAGTGACAGTGAACACAGATCAAGCTGAGGTGCTCCATGACTTCTGTGCCTCAGATTTCACCAAGCAAAGCCTCCTATGGTTCTGCACTTAGGAACTTGGTTCAAGGAAGGAAATAACTACCAATGGATGTGGGTTGAGTTAGGCATGATTTGCATGAATTTGACCCATACGAGTCCATAGGAGCAGATGGCCTGCATCCAAGGATGCCAAGCAAGCTGGAAGATGCTTTCACAAGCCACTAACAGCTTTGAAATACTGTGAAAGTCTGTGACAACACAGGGGGAGAAAATGTTGCACCTGTAATCAAAAAGGTGTAAAAGGATGATACTGCTTGGCTTCACATCAAAGAGTAATAAAATAATTGAGAAAATCCTCTTGGAGCTCATACCTCAGCTGTTGAGAAGGAAGGTGATGAGGAACAGTGGCCATTGATTTACTTGGGGTAAAAAAAATGTGACTCATCTGGTTGCTTTCTGTGATAAAATGATTGGATTTGTGGACAAGTGAAGAACAGGGGATATAATGTACTTTGACTTCAGCAAGTCTTCCAGCACTCTCCCACATGCCCTTGTAGCCAAGCTGGATGTTAGGCACTGCTGGGTGCCCCTGGCCGGGTAAATAGCAAGTTGGGTGGTCGGGCTCAGAGGCAGTGGTCACTGGGTCAGATCTGCCTGGAGGCTGGTGCCATGTGCGGTCCCACAGGGTCTGCCCTGGGGTCTGTCTTGTTTAACATCTCTATCCATGAGCCGGTCACCTGAAGGTGACCAAGTGCACCCCGACAGGTTTGCAGGTGACACCAAACTGGGGGCACCAGTTGATATGCACAAGGGTAGGGCGGCTGTCCAGAGGGACCTGGACTGGTGGGAGGAAAGGACAGGCCCCCACGGACTTGGGGCAGGAGCAAAGGGCAGCCCTGCCCCAGGTGAGCAGAGCCCCAGCAGTGATCCTGGTGAGGTGGGGGCAGCTCTGGGCGGGAGACCCTGGGTCCTGGTGGGCGGTGAGCTGACCAGGGCCAGAGGGCTGGAGATAAGGGAAAGCTTCCCCGTGAGGACTGCCAGGTAGCGGGGACAGACCCAGGGAGTGGTGCTGTCTGCCTCTTTGGAGGGACAAAGCCCTCAGCCCTGGTCGGACCCCATGGCTGAGCCTGCTCTGGGCAGGGATCAGGCTGGAGACTTCCCTTCTGGCCTGAATTGTCTTGTGCTGCTGTAATCTTAATTTGAAAAAATCATAGTAAAAGTGAAATTTATATTTCAAAACTGTTTATTTATATTAAAACCAAAGCCTGCTCTTAATTTACTAATAATTTGGAAGTAAAAGGAATTTACATACATGCATTCAGTCTTTGCTCATCTGAAACACTAGCCTCTTGGCGGAAAAAAGGCACAGGAGCATCCATTATGCAATACTGATTTACCCCTCAGATCTCTGTTTAAAATCCCACCAATCCTTCTTTATAACTGAAAACCATGTTCTCATTAACCTTTCCTCTTCTTTCTGTCTGTCTTTCTGCCTCCTTTCATCTATCCTCCCACATACTTTAATACATACTTATTCCTGCCCCTCAAACTTGATCACCAGAATTTTTGAAAGACTTTTTTATAGTACCTGTTTTCTAGAAAAGGTTTTTAGTGTGTCTTCCTGTCTTATTTACTCTCCATTTGTCTTTTAAGAATACCTGTATTTTCCCACTTTCCAATATGATAATTTATTTCTTAGTCTTACTGACATGATTTTTTTCATGTTTCACTTACTCAACAGATAACTGGTAACTTTGTGTAACCATGTCTGTATGAAATAAGGGTACACTGTACAGTATCACTTATTCAATTTTTTTTAAAAAATCTTAAATACATTGTAGATCACAAATATACTGCTTCCTCAGATGTAATTTCTGTGTGGTTTGCTAATATCCAGAAGGTGCTGTAGAGGGAGCCTATCAGTAAATGTATAACATTCTTTACAATGTAAAAAAGAGTACAAAACCAGGTATTGTTTTAGATGACAAATATGGTACATTGTACATTTTTTAGGCAGTCCAGAATAGTGTAGTATTTGGGACTAGATTTTTAAAAGTGAGGTGTTCCATCATTCTCCTTCCATTTTCCTACAATAAACACACTGAAATATAAAATAGAGACAGAAGCATCTGCTGATAAGCTATACTGCCTGCCTAAGCAATACCCTGTTGTACACCACCTGGAAGACTGTCTACACTGTGTAAGTAAATACACATTGTCACAGTGTTTTGAAATCACAAAGAACAACACTTACAAATGTATTTGCACTTTGGGAAATAAGAAGCTTGATTGCCTTGGAGGAGGGGGTGGACTTGAAAATGTCCCATGTCTGGATGGAAACATAACATGAATCTTTAGCCTCTGTCTGTGTCCCCCTCCGTCATCTTTTAATGATGGTACCATGCACTGGCATGTCAGTACCACTATGGATTACTGGCTTTCCAAAGCTCACAGGCAGTATTACTGTCTTGCCTAAGATCAGCCTCCCTTTAAAAGCCTAGTGTTCTTACACTATTTGCCACACTGGGTTAATTTTTTTATTAATACCATTTTCATTAAAGTAAGGGAATATTGTCCAACTAGAAGTGCTTGCAAATCTGGAACTAATCCTACCTTCTGCTCCTCCACTCACCCTGCTGCTCTTACCCACGGTAGGAGACATAGAACAGTGTGTGATCTTACATACCATATGTTCTGAAACACCAAGGCAGTTTATACATGACAAGAAGTGCTCCTCACCAAGTAAAATTTCAGAGTGCTGTGCTGAGCAAAATTGAAGCTGTTTTTTTTTTTCTATGTTTCTGAAACTGAACTACTCCCTTTTGACAGCAACAGAACCCCAGAAATTACAGAAACAACTACAAGCTTGTCTCCATATTCAACCCTCCCTCCTACTACACAAGTTTAATATGCTTTAACTGACTTTCTGGTACATGTGGATACAGACAGACACACCTATCAGTGTTGGTAAGTGCAAATCCAAACTTTGACTATGCATAATATGTAATGTTATAGCTGCTGTTTTGGAATGTAGCTTTAAAAACATTATCTAAAATGTGGGCTAATTTAGTCCATAAATACACAGATAACAGCTTTGCTAAATTCCCACAGAGGAATTCTAATACTGGGGCATATTTTTTTCTTACCTCACTGGAGGTGTTTTTGCATTTTTCTGTTTCTGTCCCTCCCTTAGCAGGGGAGGAGAGTGACTGCTTTGATGGCATTCAGTGGCCTAAAGTGTCCTGAAGATGTTGTAAGCCTGTAGTAGTTAGGAACCAAAGGAATGGAGGAAGATGTGTCAGGGGAGGTTTAGGTTGGATATTAGGAAAACGTTCTTCACCCAGAGGGTGGTGGAGCACTGGAACAGGATCTCCAGGGAGGCACCACGGCACCAAGCATGGCGATATTCCAGAAGGACTTGGACAATGCCCTCAGATATAGGTGTGAATTTGGTGTTGTCCTGTGCAGGGACAGGAGTTGGACTCGATGATCCATGTGGGCCCCTTCCAGCTCAGGGCATTCTATAATTCTAAGTTAAAGAAGGATTGAGTGTGCTCTGATGCACCACAGAAACTGGCTTAGTGTACCCATACAGGTGTAAATCCATATAATAATAATAATAATAATAATTTTGGTTACTCCAACATTTGAAAAGTTGTCCCTTGTCTTGTAGAGGTGAGTGTAGGAGATGCAGCTACAAGGAGTTTTATTTCTACTCTTACAAGCCCAAATGGGAAATGTTTGGTGACTGTCTTCAGGTGCAGGCAGTGTAGCATTTGCTTCCCAAGATTTAAAGCTTTAGAAAGGTGGACTTTCTAAAGTTGACTAAACTTTCTAAAGGTGGACTTCCTATAGTTGACTGTCTATGTACAGTCAACTGTTGGGTTGTGCTGGGGCTTTGTAAATTAAAGGGAAAGAACAGTATACATGTCCACACCTGCAGCAAGCAGACTGCAAGAAAGAGCGCTTAGACGGGGACTGATTCACCAAACCTAGTCTTCAGTATTGTCCCTCTCTTCCACAACCTTGTTAGTTAGAAATGCACATGTATAAGGCAGTTATACGAATGGGAAGTCACTGAGTACTTCCTTAGGGTGACATGTTTCTATGCTATGTATTTCTGGCCACAATGCCTTGTGCAGGAACTAGTTTTCATATTTAAGTAATTCATCTCCATTTTAATGATGCCCTGTAGGATCCACACAGTTAAGACTCCATTCTTTCAAAGAAGTGATCCAATCATCCAAGATCATTGCAAGGCTGTTGATTTATGTGCATTTCCTATTCAAGTGTGACTGAATGGGCTATAACTACACCTCAAGTGAAGCAGGATTTATTTTTTTTTTAAATTAGGGCAATAGAGTGAAAGTTGAGTTTCTGCTCTGTGAGAGACTTAGTGTAAGGCTTTGGAAGAGTCATTTAGGATGAATTGTTCCAGCAAAGGTGAAGGGTTCTCCAAAGATGGAGCAATTCAATATGTCCTTTAATTGTTCTGAATATCAGTTTCACTAGCAGTTTCTCTTTTTCCAAACTTTTTCTTATAATTATGTGTTCTGCTACATCTGAGGGTAACCACAGGTTGGTAGACAGCTAAGCTGGGGAGACAAGACAGAGGATTTTTCCTTATTTTCTCATTTAAGTAAGTACATTTATGGTGTGATCTCACTACATGTTCCTCTTCCATCACCTCCTTCTCTTCTGTTGCTTGTTATCCCTATTTTTTGTACTTTGGTTTAAATTAAGTGGCAATATAACGAGTAGATGAGTGCAAGGGAAGAGATCTCTCTAAGGGTTTTTGTTTTAACAGTCCTTGATCTGCTGAATCCAAGAAGACTTAAGCATCTTGTGGGCTTTGTGAAATTTGTCCCACATTTCCAAGGATTTCCAGGCCACAATGTGTTCATACATATGATAAGATATGTGTATATATGTATATTTATCCAACTAAGCCCTGTTGGTTTTATGGATCACTCCTGTAAACAGAAAGGTGATAACACAAAAGGGACATTGACTGACACCTTGTAACAGTGCATGCCATGTTTGAGAGGGTGAAAATAAGATAAAAATTATTCAGAACTACAATGTTACCATTACGTGGCTATATTTTGCATTAATTAGGGCACTCTAGAGTGGATTCTGAAACTTAACATGACTGGGGTTTACATATCAGTCCAGAATTACTCACTTCAGTTGCCGAAGGTCTTTGTTAAATAAGAGCTTACCTTAGTGCACTCCTAATTATGGACCTTTAATCAAAACATTTTTCTATTTGCTTTCCTAGAAAGGATCAAGATTCGTGTGCTTATCTCTCTCTCTCTCCCCAGCTGCCTTCCTCTTTCTCTCTCTTTCTTATTTATTCCTTTCTTTTGTTCATTTTCAAGTAGTTTAAAACAGCTAAGTTTTGAAAAATCTTGTAGTATTAATTGACAGTTCACTCTATATACTATCAATGAGTCAGAACTAGAAGTCTGAAGTGAAATTTTCTATTTAATGACTTATAATCCTACATGTATTGTTCTTGGGAGGAGTCAAAAATATATTCAGCAATGTGCTCACACCGCTGAATGTCTGATATTCTGGCATTGAATTTGCCAGGTAGAGAAAATAAATCTTTAAATGCCTTGTACTAGAAGGCATACATTAGGAACATATCTAAGTGAAGATATCGTATTTTTTGAAACAACTTGATGCAAGTACACATTTTCATTTTTCCATCAAGAAATAGAACATGCTTTTTTGGAAGATGGAAACTGTTATTTAAAATTCCTTTAAAGACTTTTTGCTGAAAATTTTGTCTTTTTCTGATTAAATATAACTGCTAGTGTAAGCTCCATTCCCTTAATAATTTCACTTAAAGAAAAATAAAAATCTCATTAAAATCTTTTCAAGCCTTATAATCATATATGAGCAAAAACTACATCACTCCAGTAGGCCTGCAAATTCCAGTGGGGCTTACACCTTAAGTAAGAGTAAAGTTTGTTAAGTAAGTCCTTAGTTCTGTTAATAAATATTTCTGTTCATAAAAAGTTTAGTACAATCAGGACTTGAGAATTTTACTGATACCATATTAAGGAGGAAGAGCAGAGGATGAAAAATTTAGGAATAAGGGATAGACTGTAGGTATAGTATGTAACACTGTTACATTAGGCAAGCCTTTTGTTTGATTCCGGTTGAAGCTTGCTGCAGCTGCAGTAGAGTTATATCAGTACATGACCTGAACTTGTATATCATTGGGGTTTAGTATAAAAAGATGCAAGTACACATGTTAAATCAGATTGCAAGTACAGTAGTTATTACATAAGAGTCCCCAAGTAGGCAATTATTCTCGAGGCTTTAACAACACCATGGTCTTCAACAAAGACAAAAAGAGAGGGGGAAGCATTCTTCCCCCACTCTGAAGTCATACTTCTCATTAATGCAGCATCAAGTTTCCACCATAACATAGATCATATATTGTAAGGGGAGCTGATGTAGTTTTGTTAGTGATAAAAAAGACATTATAAATTAATATTTCTATCACAGGAAGTGATTTTGCACTGCTGCCTTCGGCTGTACACTTTTTGGCATTTCAGAACCATAAATGAACTTCATATTTCTTTCAGCCCGTTTGAAACAGATCTACTTATTACAATTTAATTAAGTTTTAAATTTCTACAGTTTAGTGGAAAGCGGTTTTGTAGTTGACAAAGTGAATTATTTCAAGCAACAGTGTCATACTTTTTATGAAAATACATCCTGATGCAAGCAGTGATAATTGCTGTGCTTATATTTATTTCTTCATCCTCCTGAGGGGGAAAAAAAAACAGCTGTGCCCTTTCCAAAATATTTAAGGGATATGAAAAACCTTAAGTGCTACAACATGTAAGGAAACATTCATATGCAAAAGCTGTGGGGAGACCACATTCTTTGATTTGCGTGCTGTTGTGCATAGCAAATATATTGGCACACCACTGATGTTACCATATCAGTCTGGATGTACACAGCAGAGGAACTTTTCTTCCTGGTATTATTGTATTCAAAAGCTTCACAAAAGTGCAGTTCCTCCCTTTCTGGAGCTATATTCCCAAAGCATAGAGAGAACAGCAGAGAAGAGAATACTAAACAGCAGATAGTACCTTATTTGGAAAAGTACTTGAGTTCAATAGTAAGATGAAGCCAGTGAAGTTTCAGTGGCTTACAGGTGTGAAAATAGGATATTAGATGTTTTGACTATTCATTTTTAAAAGAAAATTGGATATTTATTAGTTTGTCACAGAACAAGCACTGTTTCTCATGAGCACAACAGAATTATTCACATTTTGCAATCTTCATTATGATTTAAAAAACTCAGTAATACGCACTGCACAGTAACGGTTGCTGTCCCTTTTGTTTCTAAATTAATAAAATAATATATGGAAAAAGGATTATGATTTTGCAGACTTTGTTTATGAACAAGCTGTCATTTGTAAAATCAACTGAAATTATACATAACTTCAGAGTTCAAAAATGACTAATCTTTGATGAAGAAAAAATATTAGAGTTGGTGTTCAGCTCCCTTAGGAAAGGGATTTAATTCCCTGTTTTCCATGGGCTATCATATCTTCCAACAGAATGACAGATTTTGTTATGTCACAGTGATATTCCCAGTATAACTACATCAGGGATGTGAAAAATAACAAGAAAGTTTTCTTCATGTACACAAGACAAGAAAGGAAGATGAAAGAAACTGTACCCCACAATGAGTGAGATGGGACACAACTGACATGGAGAAGGCTGAGGTACTCAACAATATTTTTGCCTTGGTCTTCACTAGCAAGGGCTCTAGCCACACCACCCAATTTACAGAATCCAAAGGCAGGGTCTGGGATGATGAAGTATTGCCTACTGTAGGAGAAGATCAGGTTTGAGACCATCCAGGGAACCCGAACGTGCACAAATCCAATGGGACCTGACGAGATGTATATGAGGGTCCTGACAGAACTGGCAGATGAAGTTGTTAAGCCGCTCTCCATTGTATTTGAGCAGTTGTGGCAGACTGGTGATGCCCCCAGTGACTGGAAAAGGGGAAACATAACCCCCATTTTTAAAAAGGGAAGAAAGGAACACCCGGGGAACTACAGGCTGGCAAGGTCATGGAGCAGATCTTACTGTAAACTCTGCTAAGGCACCTAGTAAACAGAAAGGTGAACGGTGACATCTAACATGGCTTCACTAAGGGAAAATTGTGCCTGACAAATCTGATGGCCTTCTATGACAGGGTTACAGTGTTGGCAGATAAGGGAAGAATTACTGAAATCTTCTACCTGGACCTGTGCAAAGCATTTTATACTGTCCCACACAATATCCTTGTTTCTAAAAATGAGGTGACATGGATTTGATGAGTTGACCACTTGGTGGATAAGGAATTGGCTGGATGGTCACACTCAAAGAGTTGTGGTCAACAGCTCAATGTCCAGGTGGAGACCAGTGATGAGTTGTGTCCCTCAGGGGTCCTTACTGGAACCAGTATTATTTAACAGCTTTGTCAGGGATGTGGACAGTGGGATCGAGTGCACCCTCAGCAAGTTTACAGATGACACCAAGTGGAGTTGTATGGTTGATACTCTAGAGGGAAGGGATGTCATCCAGTAGGACCTTGACAGGCTAGAGATGTTGTCTGCTACAAACCTCACAAAGTTTGTCAAGACCAAGTGTAAGGTCTTGCACCTGGGTCGGAGCAATCCCAAAGATGGATATAGGCTAAGCGGTAAGTGGATTGAGAGCATCCCTGAGGGGAAGGCCTTGGGGACACTGATGGACAAAAAGATGTACATGAGCCAGCAATGTGTGCTAGCAGCACAGAAAGCCTGTTGCATCCTGGGCTGCATGAAAAGACCTATGGCCAGCAGATCAAGGGAGGTGATTCTCCCCCTCTACTCCACTCTAGTGAGACCCTACCTTGAGTATTGCATTCAGCTCTGGAGTCAGCACAGGAAGGACAAGGGCCTGTTCAAGCGGGGCCAGAGGAAGGCCACAAAGATGATCAGGAGGCTGGAACACCTCTGCTATGAGGACAGGCTGAGAGTTTTTAGCCTAGAGAAGAGAAGGCTCTGGGAAGACCTTATAGCAACCTTCCAGTACTTAAAAGGGGCATAAAGGATAGATGAGGAGATACTATTTATCAGGGAGTGTAGTGATAGGATGAGGGGCAATGGTTTTAAACTGAAAGAGGGTAGATTTTGATTAGACATTGAGAAGAAATTCTTTACTGTGAGGGTGGTAAGACACTGGAACAAGTTGCTCTGAGAAGTTGTGGATGCCCCTCCCTGTAAATGTTCAATGCCAGGTTGGATGGGGCCTTGAGCAACTTGATCTAGTGGAAGGTATCCCAGCCCATGGCAGGGGGGTTGGGTCTTGAATGGTCTCTTTCAACCCAAACTATTCTATGATTCTATGATTTTAAAAAGTTTAAAGAAAGCAAATGATCAGTTCCAAGTTTAGCCACCCAGTAGTACCAGCAGTCCACAACCCTTGACTGTGTCACCCTGCCCTAAATTGCAGAGACTTGCAATGGCCCCAGTGCAGCATACACACCACACTTCCAATGCTAGACATAACTGCTTAGATTAATTTTGGTTGAAGTTTAATTACAGTTGTTAAAATATAATAATTCACTTCCAATTTTCCTTTTTTGTTTTGTTTTCCCTGCCACCTTTTATGTTGGTTTAGCCATCACAATGTGTTTCTACTCTGTATCAGATTCAAGAAGATAAATCTTGTATAATAAATCTGATGATGTTTGTTCTTTGATAAGCCTATTAAGTATGAAGGCAGAGACTAGAACAACACTGTGAAGGCCATATTCGCTTGCTTTCTTTACAAATCAAAAGCCAGCTAGAGCCTTGCCTGCGTATATTGTGATTCCATGCTTGTAGAATCCTCCACAGATAGTATTTCTTGCTGCAAAATTTGCATTTGTGCATTTTACTTTCAAGAAAGATAATCTGAGTGCTAAAATGCTGTGGATAAATAAGTTTGTGTCCATTTCTAGCATGATGGAATAAAAAGCATGCAGACTAAAATCTTCTTCAGCTGTGAAAGATGTATATTTCCCATGGGTTATAATGGCATATCTCCTGGCTATGAATGTGACAAAATATGTTTTAATTTCTACTACCATTTTATCATAATAGTTTTAAGGAAGAAGAGAAAAAGAAAAAACACAACCATTTGCAATTCCTGAAGCAAACAACGACCCATGCAAATACTGAGTAATCCCAATGTTTCTTCCAGACTCTAAAACACAAAAATCTCTGGCATACTGAAAGATTACAATGTGTTGTGCTTTAACCCCAGCTGGCAACTAAGCACCGCCCAGCCACTTGCTCATTGCCCCCTGGTGGGATGGGGGAGAGAACTGGAAGAGTAAAAGTGAGAAGACTCATGGGCTGAGATAAAGACAGTTTAATAGGGAAAGCAAAAGCCATGCATGCAAGCCAAGCAAAATAAGGAATTCATTCACTTCTTCCCATCAGCAGGCAGCTGTTCAGCCATCCCCAGGAAACGAGGGCTCACTTCATCGCGTGTAATATTTACTTGGAAAGCAAATGCCATAACTCCAAAAGTCCCTCCCATTCCTTCTTCTTCCCCCAGCTTTTTATGCTGAGCATGACATCATATGGCGTGGGACATCCCTGTGGTCAGTTGGGGTCAGGTGTCCCAGCCGTGTCCCCTCCCAGCTCCTTGTGCACCCCCAGCCCACTCGCTGGCGGGGTAGGGTGAGGAGCAGAAAAGACCTTGACTTTGTGTAAGCACTGGTCAGCAGAAACTAAAACATCTGTGAATTATCACCACTGTTTCCAGCACAAATCCAAAACAGCCCCATACTGGCTACTGTGAAGAAAATAACTATCCCAAACAAAATTAGCACGGATGTCAAGATGAAGCTGATTAATTGTAATCTGAAAATAAAGCAAACTGAACATGCAGGCAACTGAATTAATTGTTTCATTCAGCTTTTCTACATAATAAAACTTTTAAGATTTATTTGGAGATTTTCTTTCAATAAAAGGCTACCAGAGAATTTCCAGTATGTTAGAAACCAGTAACGTCCCACAAAATTCAAGCTGAAATTGCAGCACATAAAACAAGACTTTGGTTTTAGTTGTGTTTTTTATGTGTTCTAAACCTCTGCTTAAATGCCTTTGCAACCAAATTTTTGTCCAATTTGGCATGAGTTTAGATGCTTTCCTGAATTGCAGATGACTAGAAGATGGAAAAATTACCCAAATAAAATTCCTTGTCATTAAGACAGGCAGATTCTGGCAATAAAACCCCTAATTTAAAGAAGGTAAAAGTAATTTACCTAGTCATTGGGATCTGCATTGCTGCTGTTTTATACCTTTCCTCTGTCCTTTGCAACTTTTTATTGAAATTAAAGGATTACTGCCATTTTACATTAATGCTCGTGAAAAACAGGGAATAAGTTTTAATACATTTTCATATTTTTCAGTCTTTGAAAGACAGGTTTTGGATTAAAAATGGCTTTCAGTAATAGTGATGAAATTTTAACATCCCTCTCCTTCCAATAACTTTAATAAAGTGGTTCAGAATAACGTGCTGAACTTTTTTCTCCCTCCTCATAAAAACCACTGAAAAAGAAAGTTTTACTAAAATGCTAAAATGTTTTGATAAATATTTTCAATCTGCCTCTATCACTGGTCTTATGGAATTCAATTTTTTACACAGAAGAGCTATTGTTTTGATGTATTGAGCTGGTATAGAGGTCTTTACATTCACTGTTCATCACTGTTGTATTTAATAGGAATGGTCTCACTATTGTAATGAATCCAAGATTAAATCTAACCTTTAATTTGTTTCCCAAAATTCAGTGATTCTGCATAAAACATTAAGAATGAAACATTAAAGAGTTGGCAGTGAGAAAAAGGTCAAGGCAAAACAATATTCACTTAGACGTGATCTCTTTTTAACATGAATGCCTATGAATTCATGCTTCTTGCAGCTCTACTTTTTGTCCTCTCCTTCCACACACCTTGTGCATGTTTCACGCAGTGTTGGAAGATTCCCATATAACTGTAGGCAAAATTCATTTTTAACAAAAGGTTCAATAATAGTGGAGAAACTAATCTATGAGAAGAAATTTTACTTCTACTAATTCAACAAAATCTTCACAAAGTGAAGATAAACCCACTGTTCTTCAGTGCAGGAAGGCAACTTCAGGCAAAATAAAATAAATTTAAAAATATAGCACATGGTCCATAATCCTTTTAGCCTGTTTGTAACAGCAACCACTCTGGGAAATTCGGCACAAATAAAACATGATCAGAGCCACAAAGGGATAGTTACAGGCTGTTACCGCCATGTGTTCAGTGCAGCAAAGTACGTTCTCAGCAAGCCAGGTCTTCCACTAGTATAAATCAGCCAATCACCTGTGACAAATATAGCTATATAAATGCACTAATTACAAATAAACTTAGTTTGAAAAACACTTTAGTTGACAAAAATAGCTTGCACAGATGACAGCTGGGATACTTATCCCTGTAGGTGAATAATTCGGATGTTTTCCTCACTGAAATACGGGAGTTACAGTGATTTACACCAGCTGAGGACCTCACCTGCAGTGTTTAGTGGGAGGCCCAATGATATAGCCCAGAACCCAGGCTTTAGGGAAAAATAATCACTTGTAAAAGTGATTTAAATGTGTAAAGGGTTTAAATATGTGTTGGAATACCAGTTTTCTATCATGATACCAGAGATTTTATGCCCACAGGGGCTCACAAACAAGGAAAATGCTTATACCTAAGTCTTGTTGTCTCAGCATGAAACACAGATTCTCACCTGTTCAAGCTGCTTAAACTTGTTTAAAATATTTTTAACTGATTTTAATGATTTTAACTGATGTCATTCTGTGGTGCTTTTTGGGTAGTGCTTATTCCTGAGATAAAAACCACAAATAGATAAGGTGTTCTGTGATTTGAATTAAATCCCATGTAAAAGGAGATTTAGCTTTTGTGAGGATTTCTTGCCTTTACTTTGCCTAGCTGCTAAATTTCCTGTTTCTACATTTTAATGTTGTAATTATTTGGACCTTCTGTTCCCTATCATTTTACAAAGTAACTATCCTGTCTAACTCTGTGCATGGATATGGATACATGTGCATGCATATGTGTGCATGTGTGAGCCTCTGTCTCAGTGTAGCTACCCTTGCTAAGACAAGAAAATCCCCCAGAGAGAACGAAGGCCAGATCTCGAGGCACAAGTATGAAATAACATTCTGCTGTCTTTAAACCACAGCCAGCCCGTGGCTAAAAGTGCAGCAGATGTGCCTAGCAGGTTGTGATCATTAAGTTCCAGAAGCAATGAAAATCTATTAACCAAGCACAGTCAGGTAGACAGAGGAAACCAGCAGCATCTTTCTGTCTCACACACGCTCTTACTCTCCTGTACATAACAGATATGCTTCTTCATCCTTACCACTGTGGCCAATCCAGATTCCCTCTGTAAGTGTCCTGGGAAATGTAATGTTTAATCTCAGCAAGTCTAGGGATTTTTTTTTCATAGATATCTTCAAAAAGTATGTAGAATACACAGTTCATACACAAAATATACAGTTATTTTAGATTGCATTCTCTCTTCAGGCAAACAGGAATGTGTTCACTTGATTTGTAATATCTGTTTCAAATGGGATTTTACAGGTAGCCTCCTCATTTCTCATCTCTAGCAACCATTTGCAAAATCTGGGTTACCTTTGTAGCAGAACAACACCAAGGAACTACATACTGTTCAAGGCATTGCCTCTGATACAGTGATATTTCATTCAAAATACACATATACTTCAATCAAAGAATTGCCTTTTATAAAGAACGAAAGCAAAAATGAGATCACTACCTATTTTATCTTCCCAGTCCCTTTTTAAATGGACAAAAGAGAGGGATATGGGTATGTATGTATGAGAACAGGAATATGAATATGATTTGCAAATTTTCTTTGGAAAATTCAAGCAATTTCTCTGTAAATTGATGGAATGACCAACTGCCTTGCTCAAAGAGAAATACATTCTCATAGCATATGTTCAGTGTGGATACTTAAAACAAATAATGTGTATTTAGTTATCTTCTAAGCATATGTACAATGCTCTTCACATTGCAGAGACAGGCTGAATCAATAGTGTGTTACAGTAACTCTGCTGCTCATAGAAATCATCCTTCCTACTAAGTCCTGTTGTCAATCTCACTAAGAAATTATTAAAAGCTTTGGTGAAAAGTGGGAGCTGAATTATAGCAAAAAAAAGTGTTTTCAGCCTGACTCAAATCTGGTAGTACAGGGAAGATTATTGCCCTGAGATTTAACCTCATCTTTGTACACCTGCAAGGTCTGAATAAGTTAAGTGAAGTTCTGCTATCTGGATTTCTTTTTAAAGTTGTCCTTTACACTGGACCTTTAAAGTTTCACCCATCACTGGTGTAACTATGAGCATGCAGAGGCACATGACTTTCCTACTCTATGCAAATCAGTGAATAAAAAGTCTATGGAGAGACTATTATTGTGGAAGAATTCAGATTTTCAAGGGAAAACTGGGGAATTTCCATTATGCTCAAGCAAATTTATCCAAATGAAAGCACTGCCTAAGTAATGTTTGAATAGTGTATAAATTAAACCATGAAAGCATCTAGTCACTCATTTTAATTGCTAAAGTGCCTCCAGAGAATTACATTAGATGAAGAAGGGCCCTTGGAAGGATCGTGATATCTCTCATGGGCAATACTGGTAGCTAAGAATACAGCAGCAATTGCTTTTACACCTCACAAAGGAACAAAGTTCAGATAAAGATACAACAAATAAACTATTCTTTATGTTGATACAATCTTAAAAGTCAAACATGACACAGATGTGCATTAACAGAAATGGAGAAAATTACCTGTAAAGTAAATCTCAGTCTTGCATTTCCTTTCAGTTGGAGTAAAAGACTGCAGTTCAAACACTGGTCTGATGATATTCTAAGAAGCAGTAGCAATAATTGTTTTCCTTTTGATGTATAGCTGCAGTAGCAAAAGAAGAACTGATTTTATTAATTACTAGCTAAAAAGCTGCTGTCTAGGCTTTTTTGTCTTTATAGCCATCTGGTTCAAGATGAAGGTAAAAAGTAGTAGAATGTTATTGAAAAAATGAAGCCATTTCAAAAGATGCAAGTAACCTAAAATGCAAAAATGCAGTGGTGGAGATTAAACAAAAATTTCTAAAAGTAGCTAACTTAACATAAGATATTTATTGCACTAGGCTGCACAGAGCCAGGATTTATTAAAAGGACATTTTTTAGTACATCTACCGTAAAGACTATGCACAACATTGAAACAGGTTAATATTTGTAATAGGATCACTTTAAAAAGAAACTCCATCAAATATATTTTTTGGTCCAGCCACAAAAGGAAAATGTTTACTTATTACTGACCTATAGAATCAGGTTGTGTGACAAAATCTGGATGGCAAGACACCACCATTGGTTATGCATTAGCAAGAGCCTCTGAGTTCAGTAAAAGTATCACTCACTCACTCCAGGGCATAATTCAGCCAAAAAATAGTGCACAGCCAAAAATGTGTTCTTTAGTCTTTTAAAATCAAAGTATGGCATTCACATGCAGATGTATGGCTGTATGGAGAAATATGGGAAACAAATACACATCAGTCTATAAAGCACTATCGTCACATCCTGTGACATGATCGCTGAAATCTGTCAAAACTTAAGCTATGTTTCCTCACATTTAATAGCAGATGCTAAGATTACAAGGAAAATTTCTCGTCTGCTGACTTGTGAAGGAATTAACCTGTATTCACTAAAAACAGAGGAGAAAGATTGTAAATTATAAAGCCTGGATATCTCACATCTGCAAAACATTGCAGTTCTGTCACAGCATTTATAACAGTAAGTAATATGAATCATATTGTCCACATCTGCTTTATGAGTTTCAGAAACTATTTTGTCTGATTGCTTTGCTATTACTTGCATCATCTGTCATAACAGGGATGGTTAAGAGCTCCAGCAGCTCTCAAGGGCCTGTCTGAATGGCTGCCTACAGAGACCTTGAGCTGGGCTTACCAAAAATCCCATACACGTATATTTTTTCTATCCATAAATGGGGTGCCATAGCAGGTTTTTGCAATTTCCTCTGCTCTTAAGGCATCTCAGAAAAGGTACTTGCTGCTTGATTTGGGGAATGCTGTACAATGTAATGGAATCTGGGATTAAACATCAGAGCAAAGCCCATAAATTCCAGGAATCCCAGGGCGAATAAACTGGGTAAGTGTCTGAATACGTCATATGGGTGTAAGAGGGATGCATCACTGTGGTATTACTCAGGGGCCTTCTAAAGAGCACAGGCATACCTGTTAGCATAGGCGTACGTTTATGAGAAACTTGGATTGCAGCATTTATGACTAGTCTGCTTGAGGTTTATAAAATTCACAAGGCTATGTTGTCACTCCTGAGCTCCATCATGGTAAAGGAAGCCACTGCTCTAACAGCTGTGGTGGTGTAAAACATTTACAGAATGGACCACAGGAACAAGACGGGGAAACAATAAAAGAGTGGAGATAGCCCCATACCGAGCTGCAGTAGAGTGGGACTGGGGGAAGACCCAGGCAATTGCCTGATGATGGTTCTTGTGTTGGTCATGTCTATTTCAAGATGTGCTTCTATCTCCAACATTGTTAAAGACACCCAGTCAGGGACTTGGAAACTCTTCCTCTCTTCCAAAATCTGCAACAGCAGGAGGTCATCTCATCTCTTTGGGCACCAGTTTCATATCTGCACATTGGAGGTCACATTTCCTTAACTCACAAAGGCATTAAAAAGACAAACTCATCAGTTTGTCTTTGTGGGACTATTGAATACTGTAGTTAAGAATTTGCTAGTCAAAGCACAAGATCTGGGTTTCTATCTGCTGCCTCAGTTGAAGTATAACAGCTGTGATGCAGCTCATCTAGGGAAGTGAGAATATAGTACACAAAAGGTTTGCAAGCATCCTGGGCTTTGAAAAGCATACCTCTATCATTTATTTATGTGCTTTTCTCTTTTTGCATACAATAGCTTTCAAGGTTTAATGGCTGATAAAAACAAGCAATTGCACATCACTTACTTTGTGTGATACGGGATTAATTCATGCTGTTTAAACAAAGTTTTCACTGTTTCTGAGGTGTTCCCTCTTCTCCTACCTTCCCATCTCTCAAAGGAATACTTATTTTTGTAAGGAGTCAAAACAGAAGGATGAAAAATGAACGGACATTACTTTAAAATAGATGGTATGTCGGAAGAGATTGCTTGCACAAGACAGGAGGTACTGAGACCAGAGACTGGAATTGTCAGCTCCACATCAAACAGAAAAAACTCCAGCAGAAAGGCAACTGGTAATCACGCATCCTGAGTGAGTAAAATTGCTTTATGCATAGACACCATGCATGCCAATCAGGAAGGCCTAAAAGTAGGGCTAAAGCTAAAAGTTGTAAAGTGAAAGTTACAGTAAGCAATTTAAATTCTCTTGTAATCTTTATGCTATGCTTAACTACTACAGAGATGTGGGTAATGAATTATCCATGGTTTTAAACTAGCTGTAGGTTATTGAGATGACTATTTTTAGAGCCTGTGTGGCCCACTTACATATCTGACAAAAATATGGATCAAATATAGCATCGGTTTCTGGAACTCCCTCATCCTTCTCTGGTCACTCTCCAGCCTTTGCGTTTAAGAGACACTGTTGTAATTCCTTGTTGCGGTATCCAATTGCATCAACTGCAAGGCAAGTACTGCACTTAAAAATGACGTAGCTAGACTACCACTTAGGTTAGCCGTAAAACAGGTTCCATATCTAGAATCAACAGGAAATCCTACAGTGGAAGACACAATTAAATTTCCTGTCATCATTGTAGACTGTGATGGGTTTCTTTTGTACTAGTATTATTTTCAGTCTTAAGTAATTCCTTACTGTTTTTATCACTTGCTTTCTCAAGGTTTTCTAGTCAAACCCTTTTTAGACAAAGGTAGTGAGAAATACCAATGAACCAGGCCCCAGACTAGGACCATTTGTCTGATTTGCATATTTGCTTTCTACCCTGAGATGTGGAGCTGTTTGACAGAAAAAAACACCAGATGTGATCTGTCGTTGGCTTGGTTTTATGAGAAAAAATTAAGAGATTTTGCAAAATTAAACTTAGACCTTCTCGCACTCTCCCTAATTTCCCCTTTTCTACTGAATGGAGTTGGGTAAAAATTGAAACTTTATTTTTAAAACTCCTAAATACTACATACGAAATGTATGGGATTCTCAGAACAGATTTTCGTATTAGGTCTTATCTAACTTGCTGATTTTCACATCTTCGATGATGCTGTATGGGATGTCCTGTGGAAAAGTTCTTATGCAGAAAAGCAAACACTTTCTCTTTGTCCTCAGCAATCACTTATTAAAACCTTTTCTGAAATAGAAGTAAAGAAGCTTTACTGCTGTTACAGAGCTTGCCACCTTATCATTTAATGATACCAATAATTGATGATGGTAATACTATGCCATGGATGTATTTTGAGATTAAAACCTATGGTATCAGAAAGTCCTGTGCTTAAAACATGCTTTCATGTGGTTTACATTTTTTTTAAAGAAAAAAAAAAAAAGGAAAAGTAAAAGAAAAGGATAGTCTACAAGTTACTTTTAGGGAAAAAGAGGTTTTATTATGATTTTCCTTCTCCCTTTTTTTGCTTATATTTTGAAATCTTAATGAGGGGTTCATCCTTTTGTACTGGAAAAATGCCAAGCTGAAAAGGTATACTACAGTTTCCTACTACTTGTAGTCAGAAGCAGTTCATGGACAGGAGAAAACGCCTATGAAACCTGCATGTGTTTTCCTAAGCTTTGGATAAATTAAAAATATATTCAAAGCAAACAGGCTGGAGTTTCAAGAGACATAATTTCCAATGGCTTGCTGTCTTCTGAGATCTGGTGATTCAAGCTTGGAGCATGGATAAGAGGAAGGCAGGAAGCAGCAGGCTTAACCACTCACAAATCGTCTTTGTGAAACTAATCTGGATGAACCAATATATTATATGTGCATTTTATGTTTGTTTTAGTATGTGCAAACTAAAGGCCCTAGGAATTCAATCTCCCACCTAACAGAGAAATAAATCATTTGCAGTGAGTTTAGCTCAAAAGACAAGGAAGATACTTCAGAATGAGTGTTTAAGCCAGATTTTCAGGGAAGAAGTACCACCCCCAGAGGAACAAAACTGTTGCTTATCTTTTGACATCAGGCACAGACACAATGCAAAAAGGCAGGTCTCCTCAAGTAGCAAACCAAGACTCTTCCTCATGATGCTCTTTCAAACCATACGCTAATCCTGCAACCTATTTTTTCACCAAGGTCTATTTCCGAGCAACAAGAAATACTTGACTGGAGAATATCACCCCTACATCTGCTGATAAAGATCGAACTCCTCTGAGAGACAGACAGTATTTCTCTATGAATCTGCATTTTTCCCCTCTGAACAACATTCATGAGCCCTTCCTTTGTGCTAAGTAAGCATGGTTTGAGCATCAGTCTGCAAAAAGAAGCCAGCAAACCTGCAAAGGAGCCAGAGAACACAAGAAATGGGATCCTACAGAATTTTGTCCATGGTGTTTTTAAAGTCTGATCGAAGGGTACAGAAATAGCTAAAGCAGCATATAGGTAAGTAGATTTTACCATTCTTCCCTGCACCCTGTACATCTCTGTCCACAAACACAGTGAAATAAATTAACAGAATGGTCAGAGAAGACATAATGGTTTCACCATTGCTTTTTTCACTTTTCTCATCAGGGTATTAAGATGAAATAAACACATACCTTACTTTTTTTTTTTAATTTATGTTTGTACAGTACATTAAATCAAGTGTGAAGATCATTATTCCTCTGTAGCCATTTTTAGGTACAGCAAAGAAAAATAAATTTCAGAATAGAAATTACCCCAAATCATCTTATCCATATCTTAAATAATTCAATTCCGAACTCAGCTCTATTAATCTCCACTTTTACAAGTCACAATAACATACAAAGCATGTTACGAAATAGTACATCTTTATAAACAATGCTGTTACTCTGTCGACAGATTTGCAGTCTCAGAAGACAAACAACCAGAGAAGAGATAGTGTTCTTCAGTGTAAAACTTTTGGCCGCAAAGCATTTATTCTGGTATTGCAGAAGATGACAAAGCAAGCTGTTATTTAAAAAAATAAAAAAAGTGTGGCTTTAAATCTGCAATATTTGAAAGAAAAATCTGAGTGAGACATAGAAAAAAGGGCTTGTTAACATTTAAGTGAAACTCGATGCCAAAATTCATTTAAGCACTACTTTATCATCAGGCCCTTATTCCCTGATCCAAAAACTAACAGTGAATATATCTATCAGTGGTGTACAGACTAACAAGAAAATCTGGGCCAAACTTTGCAATCTCTGTGGCAGGAATTTCAACCCAGAATTTGATTAGAAACCCATTAGATTGCTGCAGTTTTTGGTAGTAAAAATGGTTGAGGTACTCTTATTTGTAGATCTGTCAGTGGATCACATATCCACTTCCATTCTCAAAAAAGCAGGCTTAAGAAGGATGTGATTATCAAGCTCCCGTAACAGAGGTAAAAAATGAGATTATACACAGAAGTTACAGTTTAGAAAATTTTTCTTTTTTCCATGTATGGAATAGGTAGGTACTGATACATTTCACTTTATATCTTTTGTGCAGACATTTCCCCCATAAATCCTCTTTCATGTATACAGATATTTTACTAAATAAAGTTTGATACGTATTTCCACTGGATTTCAGGTCATGTCTTAGGTTTCAGTAGAAAACACGATTTCTTCTTTTCAGTCAGAAGTCCAACAATATGATTGAACCAAGCTCCCGTACTGATTACCGATACCTTCATTACCACTGAACCTGTTATCTGCTGCAGTGTCCTGTGAGCAGAGGAAGCTACAGGCAGTGCCTTGTCTTAAATTCTTACAACAATTAAAATTAAGAAACAACGAACTTCTCCAAGCTTCTGCATACTTCAGACTTTAAATAAGGAATAGATCTAAGAGGGAGAGAAAAAAAAAAAAAATCCTGAGCAAATGACTGTTGATAACTTCTCAACAAAAAAAGGAGAAAACAACATCTAGCCCTAGAAATACTACCAGCTAAAGAATAGCTGAGTGCTAGCTGCTTGCACGTAAGCAGAGTTTACAGAGAAACAGCACCTATATCACTAATTTACCTGGTGATGTGTTATATCCCTACCAGCTGATTTGAGCTTCTCTGCCACAGTGGATTCTGTAGCTGTTGTTAATAAGTGAGCAGCTTTTGAATTAATATCTTCAAGACCGAGAAGCACCTGGGGGAATATTCTGACCTAGCAATGCTAAAACTGCAGCTGTGAAAATGTGTGGATAGCAGCACACATAATATTTCAAGACATGAAGTGGAGACTGCATGTGCATGGAGGGAGGACATGTGTTTCTAAGGGTATGCATGCATCTTTGGAGGAGGTACCTACAGACACGTTTGAAACATCAGGCTTGAAGGAGGAAAATATCACAAGACAATGACTTACCATCCTCTGTCTTTTGCAGGCTATTGCTATATAAAACTTAAATATTTTCAAAATTTTCTTTTTACTTTGCTTTTATTGTTTTCTCATTATTTGGGTATATTTTTCTGTTCCTGTTGCTTCAGAGATTTTTGAATTATGTTACTGTTTCCAAAGACACTTCAACAAAAAGTAAAACACCATCTGCCAAAAACTGGTGTTCCTATAATTTGTTTTGCAATTCTACAGCAGTATGCTGAGGGGGGACTCTTTCCTGTTCCTAGAATTACTGTTTGCTTTTGCAAAATTACAGTCTGTTAGATAGCTATTGTATTTTTATGGAGTTTTTTCTTCCAGATAAAGCATGCAATAAAATACTTTTTTTTTTTTACTTTCCTTTTTTACTTACAGACCACTTTTTTCATCATCCTTTTCACCCATATTAAATTTATGGACTGCTCTAACACTAACTGTTGCTGCCTGCCTATTTTCCTCCACCTCCCCATGGAGATGACTCTTCCTACCATATAGAAATCCTTCATACTTTCTTTAGCAAATGTCCTCCATAGATTTTTTGGAGCATTTCTTCACTGAATATTAGGTTCATATTTTCTTTCTAATGACACTCAAAGTCTTTGAAATTCTCTCCACTTCTGATGTAGATGTCTATTACATTTTTGAAGAAAATAATGCATACATGCAAACTTAACACAGTAAAGATCACCATTTCTTCATTTCAGGTTGATAGCAACTCATTGACAATTTTCTCTGACTATAGTTTTCCACCCAGTTGTTCATCAATTTTACAGCAATTTAATTAATCATAAATTCCCGTTATGCAAGATTCTTACCTCAGTAAATATATATCTTATCAAATAATTGTCTCTTATTAGCTAAATCAGCCATTCTTTAAGAGAAGAAAAACAGATTGTTTAGACGAGATTTGTCTTGACAAATCCATGTAGTAGATTTCTCACCACTTTGTTATTCTCCAGATTTTACACTTTCATAAGAAGAAATATTTTATTGTCTTGGACTTATCTCTTGAGTTATTATAACTATGTCTGGCAGCTCTTCTTGGTCCATTTTCCTCTCAACAGTATGTGTTCATATTCCCCATTTCATGGGACTAGTTCATATATTCTGCAGCTTAATGATTTAAATTAATGGATCTAATGATCTGCAGCTTAGAAAGAAGGACAATATAATTTTAATTTTTTTAATTAATGTTTGATAATATCTGAAAATAATTTACCTTAATGAATTCAAGGCTTTCCTTTAAAACTGCAAATGTCATAGTTATTCTAGGGTGACTTATTTTTTGTTTGCTGTGTAATTAATAAAATGACACCTGAAAATTTTACTTAAATTGCTGCCGTGCAGGATCTGAGCATCGTACACTAAGGGCTACATGACAAAGCCCAACTCAGGTTGCCAACATTCAAATTTGCTTGTTGTATATGGCCGTTAGTTTTCTCTTCCTAAGACAGCAGTCCTTCCTCCGAGATCATCAGTTCAACGTGCAGGAATTATTTAAGAACAGACCTACTGTAGAAAATTTGGTTCTTTTGCAATGTTTTTTATTCACCTTTCCTATGAACACAGTTGAACTAGTAAAACCAGATGTTATACACAAACATGCACATGTTCCAAGATTACTTTCTTTTTTAGCATTTGTTTTCAACCTCATCTATGATTTATTTGCCTCAATGCATGTATAACACAGTATAAATAAAAAATTTAAAAAATAGCTTTTCCTTATTGGTAGATGTCAACAGCATTTTACAAAGGGGATTTACCCATTGTGTGGATTACGCATTTCCCCAACTTGTTTACCACCCACAGTATTATTTGCAGCATGCAGCACGCAAGAAACACTGGATGACCGAATATACCGCAGAGGCTTTGAAAGTTAAAAGATTTAAGACCTACATACTAAAGACTGTAATTGGTGCTGGCATTTGGCAGTATGCTGGTAGTTTGAACTCATTAAGTGTAACTGATGGTATCAGTCTTTTTTCTCTCAACGTCTACCTCTCATCAGCTCCAGTTACAAGTTACAGTTACAGTTACAATCTTGTTACCCATATAAAAGGCTAGGCTTTTTTAAAAATCCTGACAAATTCTTAAGCTTATTAACATCTCAGGACAACCTTTTCTACTTTCAAATGTAACACAAAAAAAATATGTTTACCATTCAGTCTCACCTGTTCAATAGAGAATTATGATGAGTCCTAAGATTATTTAAAAAGAAATGAGAAGTCATACTGAGTACATGAAACAAATAATAACGTCTGTTCAGGCAATAACTTTCTGCATGTGCTTAAGCATGTAACTTCATAGCTCTGCTTCTCAGTCTCTCCTCTTTGTCTCTTTTCTATAGACTGTGTGCTTTTCATGTATTAATCCATTAATAAGTACACATTTACTATGCTGCATAGAAGAGGAAAGCCCAAATATATGCATCAGATTGCAGGAAAAACTATCATAGAAATGGCTAATAAAAGCAACAGGTTTAGTAATAGTGCCTGTACTCGACATCAAGTTTACTGATGCTTCTGCTACACATGTGGACCTCTACAAAAACTTCCACTAGATTTACCTAGTTTAAAATTGCCAAGATCATAGTGTTAATTTTGTCTAACCTACTGCTTAACACAGGCTATGGTGTTTCAGTCAACAATTTCCACATTACACCCACAATTTCTGGTTGTGTTTCATGGACAAGTATCTATCTTATTTCACTGAATTCTTATTTACAAAATATAAATAGCCTCATATACTTGCTCAGCAAGAGGGCTTCTGAACTGTTTTTAAATAGTTGTTGTTAACTTGACATCAGGCTGTTCCAATTCATTTTTTCAAATACTTTGATCATTTTCACTCCAGGATGCAGCTGAGACCATAACTTTTGTAATAACTTATGCTGTCTTAAAAAGTTTATGCAACTGTCAGAGTTGCATCTATTTTAAAGCATTACATTGTACTTGCAAAGGAATCAAGTCGCAGCTCTATTTCCAAATTAACAAATAAATTCTTTGAGCACACACATGCATCGGTACTAAGATAATGTTCAAACAGGCATAAGTTTACAAGAACCTAGACTAGACACATCTGTGCCTAATTGTATGCACAAAGGAGGTGGTTCACAGTGGTTCCATTCACAACCAGCTTGTTACTGCTGCAGACAGAAATGCTTAATATAACAGCAGATGAATTCAGTAACTTTCAAGGACCAGAGCTGAGAAGCTGCACAGACCCTAGATATAACCTGGAAGGCAAGGGTGCCTAATTTTTTAAGGTGCCAACTAGGATTCTTATTATGCCATCATTTTTATTATTTATGGCAAGGCTGAACTGGATTTACCTCAATAAAAGTCAAAACAGTTCTGCAGTTATTTACCAGTTCAAGAAGACCTGGACCAAACATTTAAAAAGACCAATCAAACAGAGGAAAACCACTAGCAACCCATGGCTGGCTAGTAAAGACTTTTAGCTACTGTAGGAAGCTCCTTATAATATCCTGCCACAAAGAGGAGGGAAATTCTGGCATATTCCTTTTTCTCTGACTTGGTGAAGTCCTCTCCAGATACTACAAAATCTTTTTCCCTACACTAGGATGTAAAAACTGTTTAAAGAACTTTTTTACTTTTTAGGTGATCACATTCAATAATTTTTAAAATATTGATTTTTTTTAAAGAGTTCGACAGAGGCATTGAAGGTGCTTCCCACTTCACGTGAATCCCCTTTCTGTGTTTTTATATCAAACTCTGGACTTCACTTCCCACTGATATATAAATAAAAGGACATAACCATATTTTGTGATTTGTTTCACGTATCTTACCGGGATCATAAAAAAAGAAAAAAATTAAAACAGATTGTAAAAAAGGTTTAGTAGAAGAATAAGAGGGTGGGATGAAAGTGTATAAAACACAAATTATAGATCTGTGGTGACTGATATCGAATCTGACTCAGGGCACAGTGAATTGCAAGCTGATCTGACACAAACACAATGCCAGTCTATTCCTTACCTCAGGCTGAATTAAAAATTCTTCATAGCTTTTTTAGTCATTCATAGACATAATTTGCTTTTGTTGCTTAAGTGTGATGTCATTTATTTTAATGCTTTACTTTTCTGCCTACTCTCATTTCAAGTTCCCATCTGTAAATAATCCTACTGCTACTGTGAAAAATGCTGTTCAAAATCACACATTTTGCCTCTTTTTTTCCTTGGAAAGACTTCAAGCGTCCACACAAGCACTGCCAAAAACTGATCTTAATTTCTCCTGAAGAGAGTTTTTCTCATGAGTTTCTCAATTCTTTCTAGGTTCAGCCAGTCAGGAAATAAGATACTGTGGACAATCACTGTGACTTGTACTAACTTGGATTAACTGAAGAAGAGTAGAAGGAAAAGCTGCATTGATTAGATCAAGGCTTATTGAATCTCTGGAAGTAAATGGTTACTAGCTCATGGGAACTGGTATAAGCATATGATAGGCTTTCTGTAATTGAAAAGACTCCCTTCCATGGTGACAAATTTAGATTGTTCTTTCTATGATACCTTACAGCTGTGGGCCCATTTATACGAGGTTAAGGAACCTATCTATCAGCCCACAGAACCAGATCACTACTATTTATGGTTTCATGACTGGATGTCTGAGCTGCTATCTATCTGGTGTTTCAGTCTGTCCTTTCTTAGTCAGTACCTGAGATCCTGGAAACACTTTCAGAATAACAATGTCCTTAAAGTACAATGAAGAAAGTAGGTCTTGCCAGTCTGAGGAATGAGAATTGTTTCTCTCCACTATGGAGACGATAATTTCTTTCTGCAGATTTAAAAAACAATAATGTTCCTTTTCTATCACTGAAGTTCATTATTATTTATATGTATTATTTGTATGTTCTTCTGGAAAAATTAGTTTTATACTAAATGGAAGTTAAGGTGAATTCTATCTTACCTATCTAAGATGGCCCCTTTTACTGGCTTCAGTTAGTCTCTTCTCCTGATCCTAACAGTTTTTCTCAAGTAACCCTCACACCCATGGTTAACACTGTACTATTAATATTCACTGCAATAGCATTTAGAAGATGGACCACAAGCTCATCTGGTCAAACATGGTGCAAGCCTATTGTCAGAAGACTATGACTGTGCACGAGCCTCGGTGGCCAGCTTCAGCAAGGGTAGGTACAATGCGGCTTCATTCTGTTATTCTCAAGCTGGCCTCTCTGGTGCTGCTGTTAGTTTCAGCTTTTGACTTTTTGTAGGCACACATTTCATATTGGATGCTTAATCACCATTAATCACCACCAGTAGCAAGTAATTATTTTAAACCATTTTCTGTAGAGCATCCTTTATTATCTGTTATCATCTTCTTTTTCACCAACTGGCTGAATTTTATTTGTTTTATTTTGGAGACCAGAAGAGCTGAAGCTGAACATATGAATACTATCAGTCAATGCTGTCACCAGCTTCTTTAGAAAACAAACCATAACACAATTCTGTTTTATTTTTGCCATGTTTGAGTAAAACTAACAAATGTTTTTCATTGCTTACATTGCTTTCATCTTCCTCATCTGTTAACGATAGCACAAAACTAAATGGATCCACTACCAGAAAACAGGACAGTGGATAAAAGTGTAAGAAATCTGTCTCTTGTATTAGCCTAAAGGGCAGAAAAACCTCTGCAAATCACTTTAATTCTTTGTAACTCAATGTCCCCAAATAATAATTCTTTCTTATAAACACTTTCATACCTAGGTGAACTATTATTATATGTTGTAAAGAAATTGGTCTTCTCTATTATTATTACATGCTGACAGATACTACTTTAGAATCCTTCTGGTCACATACATGAATTTCTTTCTAATAAAATTTTCCTGTAACTAATGTGGTTATCAAATATTAAAGCAACACTGAATCAAAAAGACTTTCTGCTTGTTGGAAGAAAGAAAGAATACATTGATGAACTGCTAAGTAGCCTTATTAATAGGAAACATCTGTTAAAATAATGTGTGTGCACAGTGTTATTGCCCACTATGTGCCCTGTCTTATTTGTTCTATATCGTTCTTCATTCCACAGCTTGGAAGCAATTTACTGACAAGGAATTACTGTTTTTTTCATCTTAATGCATTTAGTAGAGCAGAGAGAGCATTTTGCTAATTTTGGGCCTTGATTTTTATTTGCACATAAAAAGACCTATGTTAAAAGAATATATTAAGGCTGTAAAATCAAGTGCTTGAAACCTGGGAAATAAAAAATGTGAAGCTGTGTCCCCATGGAAGAAGCTCTTCTAACTTGTAGTAGTAGCAGTATAGTAGTATTAGTAGTAATATTGTATAAAATAGGGTAGTCTGGCTGGTTCTGTGCTCTCTGTTGAACTGCTTTTTCTGTAAGTGTTGGTTTCTGGCGGGAGGGATTTGACCATTTAGCCTTGGGCACCACACTGAATATTTCAGTAAATATGGCTGAAATATTGCAAAAAGAAAACAGTGAAAAAAGCATCTTAATACTAACCTATTTTTCATTAAATGGTTGTGAAAAGCCTAATGTGTTTTGAAACTTAAGTCAAAAGACTGATAATAGCACTTCACTGTCATCCAATAATCTCATCACTGTGATGTGAAGTATACTTCACATAATGCCTGGCAATGAGAACACTCTTTCCTCACCTTAATGCTAAGGCACTGTGACACAAAAGGTTGCAGAGATACTTCCTGACAGAAGTGGAAACAGACTCCAGATAGCCTCACTCAGTATTTGAACCACAGGACACAATTCCCTTAATAAAAGCACAAGGCTAGATAATCATATAAAACATACAGAAAGTCAAGCTGAGAAACTCAGAAATAAATCTGAAATGATGAAAGCTAATAAGACCTTTGCAGCTGTTGTGAGACAGGCTAAATGGAGCTTGGAGAGGAAAATTGAAAGAATGGAGAGTTGTAGGAAAACTAAATATCTAAGACTGCTGACAATTCCTACAGGTAAGGGGGAAGAAGCCCCAGAGGGATTCAGAGAGAAATATTAGATGTTGATGAGGAAAACTTTTCTTGCTACAAGAAATACTGTCATAAGAACTCCCACAAGAGACTGAAGGAACGGAAATCATGTATGTCTAATAACTGAAGTTAAGGCAGATGCATACAGTCTCTACTCTTATGCAGGGACAGATCACCAATTGCACCTACTGAAAGCTCCAGGTAATCCTATTCAGGAAAGCACTTTTCATTATACTGTTAATCTTCATTCTGCAGAGCTGTACAGTGAGAATTCAGTGAGATGCTGCTGCTGTAGTTCAGAAAGAAAATGCAAAGCAAGTTGGCGGCAAAATCACAAATCACCACCTGTAAGTTAGACATCATCTAAAGCACTTCGGTAGAGGGTTTCCCCCTTCAGTGGACACATGGCAAAATTAAATATGAACCCATAATTAACATAAATTAAGCATAGCTCCCCTGCAGTCAATGGAAATTCAGAGGTGAAATAACAGTGAAGAAGAGAAGATTTTAGCTTAGTTGTGGGCTCTCCTTGGATGGCTTGCCTGAAATTACCCTTTTTGAGAAGAATGGAAATTTTAACATCCAAGGCTTAGCCCTCTTACATCACTGCAATAGAAAATAGCAATTAATTTTAAAACCTAAAGACTCTAAACACAAGAAAAACAGACTCATAAGGTTGACCTTTAAACTTCAAATTTTGTTGCTTTCCATGGATTGCTACAAAGAACTTTCCTTCATATTTGACAAAACACTTAGTAAAACACAATCTAGAGAAGACAATATGTGATAAAAATAAATTTTTGGTATATTTTTCACATAAAGCAGAGATATTTTTTTCTCCATTTGTAATGATTAAACTATTTGTTACTATGAGAAAAAAATGAGCCTCTTTCAAGAAACAAGACTTCAGGTAATCATACACAACATCTTCCAGATAAAACTCTGGGTGGGAAAGCTTTAAAATATACTGAAGACAAAGATTGTTCCATGAACAGGAGGACCAACAGAGCTTGTACTTCAGAGGATTTGAATGTACCTCTTTACAGCTTGTCCAGAAAAGCCTCACACTCATTCTGATCCACATCTCCATAGACCACCTTTCCCTCCTTCAGTTAATAGACCTGCTTACCTCTATATATCCCTCCACCACATAATTTTTTGGGCAATCATCTTCCATCCATGCTACCCATGGCTGGGACAGTCTCTGTTCATTCTGTGGGTGAGCTACCTGGTAGGCCATTGGGTCCCCTTTTGGCCTTTGCTTCATCAGAGTAAGGTTTGTGTCTTTAACCTTCAAACAGCTGCACATAGTCTAAAACTTGGTAAAACTTGGTATTTTTGAGGTTTATTTGCTCGACACAACTGGAAAAGTCTAATTTTCTTTGGAAACGAGGCAACTTTTCTTTGGGCCACAGTAGGTGTACAGCTTGGCTGCAAAAAGGTAAAGATCCATTACTGGAAACCTCTTGAAGATAAGAGGATCGTCTCAGGTGGTTGAACTCCTAGTGGAGAAGACAGACACGTCACAGAAAGTGCTTCTGACAAATGACTTTGTTTATTCTGCATGCAGAACTGCTCCAAGAAGTCCCAGACTGCTGCTAGCCATTTCAGCAAATGACAGGTCTTCGTCAATGAAAGCTCCCAGTCATAATTTTGGCACTAGCATGGGAACTTGGATGGGAGCAGACTATTGCTGGGCAACTATAGTTGTAAGACCAGCTCTGCCAGCACAGATTTACATGGTTTGTGGAAACAAATGGGAACATCCTTTAATTTTCACCTACCGATGTCTGTGTTTATGTCCCTACCCTGTCCCCCAGCCTCTGCTTTGTCACTGATACAGCGACTCATCTGCCTTGCCCTTGTCATTACTTAGGACTGTTTAAAATGTCACCCTCCCTTGCTGCTGGATAACAATACATACAGAGATAAGAATTTGGTTAAGGGATGCAAGAAGGGAAATGTATGCCACATTTCTACATCTCTGCATTTGGTAGCAGAAAAGCAGTAATACTGATATGCAAATACCTATATAATGCCTGAAATAATGTGCACAGATAGACCATAGAAATTAAAATCACTGGGGAAATTGATAGTCAGTGCATCCCAAAGGTTATTATATGGAAGAGAAGAAGGAAATAAATCATAAACATTACTTTATAAAAAATGAATATTTTATGGTGGTGTAGCAGATATGGCCCCGTGCTTCCTTTAGGAAATTTTCTGAGATTTATATTATCTCTACCAGAATATTTTAAACACATCTTTAAACAACACATGGTAGCTGATTTTGCAAAGTGAGCAAATGAAATTTTCTAATTTCATTTGCTAAATAAGTTATTTTATAGCCTATTTGGTAAAGAAGCCAAGTTTCTGATTGTTTTACATAATGGACAGAAGCTGCTGACTATTCTGTAAATGAGGTAGTGAAATTGCCTATTGTTCTGGAGAAGTAATTTTTCAAAATCATTCTAACTTACATATTTGCTGGCTGAGCCTATCAAATTTACTCACAGAACAGCTTTCAGAAAGTTGCAGACAGTAAACATATTTACCCACAGCTTCTGTGTAATGATTCATACAAAATCTAAACAATTGTTCATATCCCATATCTTACACACTTACTAGGAGAGATTAAATTTTGTGCCTTAGCTTGCTGAAATTTTGATGTTGGATGAACATCTTTAGGAACAGGACAAATCTGGTCCAAAACTCCAAAGCAAACCTTTTTTTTTTTTGCCGTTTTCATGCTATTAAAAAAAAAACAAACTCTCTCAAAATTTTATATTCAAAGAATTTTAGTTAAAACAAAAGAATACAGGAAATTATATGACTTTGACATTTCACATATTTCAGAAATTTCAATATCATAAACACCAACATGTGCTTTAGCTTTAAAGATATTTTTCTCAAAACAAGTTCTGAATTAAGGTCACAATCCAAACATAGTAGAAACATCCAAATATACCGACATGTAAGGTATATATGGTATTTTAAAGCAAGGTTCAAATCAAACTTTCTTGGCATTAGTAGGTAGTACTACTGCTTGTAGGTAGTTCCTGGAGGGCTGTGGTGGAGGGATACAGTTTTTTAGGTAGGATTGGCTGGTAATGCAAGGAGAGGGAGTGACTAGTTCTGTCACAGACCATCAGGAATGCACAGAACTCTGCCTCAGGATGGGTCAGGGGTCAATCAAGAGCTTATGGATCAAGATTAGCAGGCAGACCAACATGGGTGTTATTGTAGTGGATATCTCCTTAGACAACCTGATCAGGAAGCAGTAGATGACGTTTTCTTCAAACACCTGGAAGAAACCTCACATTTACAAACTGTGGTCCTCAGGGAGCTTTAATCACCCTGATATCTGCTGGAAGGACAGTAGTGCAAGGCTCAAGCGATCTGAGAGATTTCTTTAGTGCATCCATGCCAAGTTCCTGGCACAGGAAACTGAAAAGCCAACAAAGGAAAGGGGCTTTGTTGAACATGATACTTAACAAAGGAAGAACTGGTGGGGGAGGTGAAAATTAGAGGCAGCCTTGGCTGCAGGGACCATGAGACAGTGAAGGTCAAGCTCTTAAGGGGAGATGGTAGGGCCAAAACCAGGAACACAGCCCTAGAGGTCAGGACAGCAGACTTCAACCTCTTCAGAGATCTGCTTCAAAGAATTCTGTGGGATACCCTGGAGGGAAGTACGTCAGTGTCAACTGATAATCAAGGATCACCTCCTCTGCTCTCAAGAAGGGCCCATCCTGACAAGCAGGAAGTCAAACAGATGCAGCATGAGGCCTGCATGGATAAGCAAGAGCTACTGACCTAACTCTGACATAAAAAGACATAGTACAAGAGAGAGGAGCAAGGGCAGTGACCCAGGAGAAGTATAGAGTTGCTGTGTGATCTTGCAGGCATGAGGTTACTAAGCCAAGGCCAACCTGGCGTTGAATCTGGCACAGGCTGTGAAGGGCAACAAGAAAGGTTTCTACAAGTTTATAAATGACAAAAGGAAAACTAGAGAAATTTTGGGCCCACTGCTGAATGGCTTAGGGGAAATGGTGATTCAGGGAAGACTCAGAATGGCTCAGAGAGTGTGAGGGTACTCAGCGCCCTCAAAAAAATTACATCAGCAACGTCTTTCTCAACTACTCAGAGCTTTACATAGCTGTTAGGGGTTACATTAGAATAATACAGAGACATTCAGGTTATCACAGTGACTGTATTACAAATCTTGTGTTTTTAAGCCTTTTCTTACTGCCTCACATGTGGCCACTGTGCACAGTCAACTTTTAAAACATTATGCAAGGATGGATAGGAAGTCTTTTGCCATTTCACAGCTGGACAAAGAGAGAAATGCAGAAAGCAAAATCACTGAAGTCCAAAACACTTGGACATTTCATTCTCCTGTAGAAAGCTCTTGTCTGCAAGGGGCAGAAGCTTTTGCAATGATTACGTGCACTTGTGTACATCTGTCTGCAGAAGGAAAGTTAATATTCACCAAAGCTGACTTAATCATCTGGAGAAAGCCAACATTGTTTTTGTAGCATAGGCAGTAGATAAGCGTATGACAGAAGAAACTGAATCTGTACATGTATGGAAATTCACCACATGGAAACCACAATTTACCTGTAATAATAAAAATCTAATCATACCTAAAAAGCTTAACACAACCAGTCTTTTCTTACAGTACAGATAGTATCCTGAAAAATAGTGAAATGTATTCCTATTGATATACAACTGAAAAGCAAACTAGGCATGAGATGATCCTTCTTTCATGGCACCTCCATATATTTGTGGATTAACAATTGGTAAATGAGCCTTTTAATTCTAGTTCATTGATTTTAATAAAGCTCAGGGCAGGCATTTTCAGATTACTGCTCACTTACAGAAACTGATGGTCTAAATATGCAATATTTTAGGGATATTTAGATGGTTATTTATAGTAACTTTTCATGTAGAATTAGGTCACAAGAATAACACCTATTTACTTACATGAATGGAGAAATAATGGCAGCATGTTAGGTCTAGGTCTTCGCAGAGCAGGATTCATGGAATAAATGTCTTTCCAATGTTACAGAATGATTCTTTTCAATCAAATACACAGGTCTCTCAGAGGAGGGAAGCCTCACTTCATTACTACCAAGATGCATGTTTAGCAGACCAGTAGATGTATTTTCTTGAAAGGGAAATCAGGAGCAACTAGTGAAAATGTAAGATGCTAATTTTATCCTGAATGTTATACAGGTAACTAGTGATTTTAATGATTGTCAAATTCTATTTTTTACCTTCCCCAAATATTGACAGCCAATTCATTGGCCCTGCTGGCTTGCACTGTAATTGACCAGTCCTACATACAGGACTGTGTTCACAGGGGCAAGAACAGTTACATAGGAAGTCAGAAGGTATTCTGCTTGTCGTGCAAAACACAGCAGCAAACCTTAAATGAACTCTTTTCAACAGATAACTAGCTCAGAGAACACTGTGATGGTATTTTACCCTGATTTCCTTCGTAATTCCCATTCATGGCAATTTTACAATACAAAAGCCATAAAACTGTTTACTCTGAAATTCCAGAGCTCTGCTGCTTTTGAAAGATGTACACAACTAAATCAGCCCCCTGTAGTTAAACCAGATACAGAAAAGATTAAATCGTCTTTCTTTCTGTACAAAAGCTTAGAATACATCAGTGATTCCTGTGCGAAAAGGCATATGAATAACACACATATAATGGCTGTATAAATCATCCTTGCCTCAGGAAAGAAAAGACAATGAAGCCTGAAAGCTTGGGGTGCAACACCAGCCACTGATGTTTCAGATTATTTTCACTAAGGTCTTCATGCTAATGTCTGGGATATCCTTTTCCTAAAAGCTTCAGCCTTTATTTCATGTGCATCTTTATTATGGTGGCATATGATAGAAAACAACATGTATAAGGGAAAATGGAGGCCTTCTGCCTACTCACCTCTGGCATTCATGGGAAAATCATGGACACTTTGGCTCATGGACATTGTTCCTCTTACGCCTACACCTGCCTACTTTGTGTATTCAGCAAATTCTGTGTTCCTGTGTGTACTGGAGATCCACATCAGCTGAAAGATTTGAGGTGGGGAGGGGTGGTGTCAGAATTCTGGACGGTTCTCTAAAACAAAGCTGATTTTCTCTTTTCATTTTTTGTTTGTCCAACATATTTAGACCTGAGATACAAAGCAGTAATCCTAGATCTCAGTGGAAAACAGGTTTTTTCCTTCTGGACACTAAAGCATTCAGGCTACATGCTATGACCATTCCCTATGTAGTGTCTTTCGCCTTTATATGCTCTGAATTTTCTGGGTGCTATATTTTGCATTGGTATAACACTAAGCAATATGGAGTGCCAGCTGGATACAGAGATAATTTAGAAGAAAATAATAATAACTTTTCATAGGGTATACTAGTAAAAATGATAAACAGTATTAACTATGTTAACTGAGGGTAGAATATGTAATACTGAGGTGTTTATCTCATTATGTCTATTGACACCAATGTTGCAAAACAAAAAAATAAAATAATCTTACAGCCTAATCAAGAAAAAATGCAGTAGTGATTAAATAATCAAAAAATATACAGCTAGTTTGAGTACAATATACAGTAATTAAAATTAGAAATAACAGCTTACAATATTTGTCAATATAGATATCCTAAGTATATTATGTGATATGTAGTAAGATTTCATTGTTTAGATTTACTCTAGTGTTATATTTACAGATGTAATGCACTGTATTTTGGAGGTTTCACTCCATGTAATCTGGACACTAGCAATTTTTAGAAAGAATGGAATATGCTTTGTAATATATCTTCCTTGTTCATATATATTGCTGTGTGTACTTACTTGCACGGTTACACTTTAACTTGAAAAACATTCCTGACATCTTATTTCATCTTTTCCACAAATTAATAAGAATTCACTATCCTACTTATAACACTCATTAAACATATCTGGATAACTACATGATGTTCAGCATTTGTCACCTAATACCTTAAAGTAGAATAATCAACCCACCTATTAGGATTAAGGCAGAGTTATCAAGGAAATACTTTTTATCTTATATTTTTTTAATTTTAGCTACTTCTTTGTATGTGCATATGTATAACTGTCTAACTCTTCTGAAAGAGTCAAGCTCAGATACCATTCCATAGTTCATAACTGTCAGCTTTTTTCACCTGAACTGCAAAAACAAGACATGTCCATTTTTAAAAAGTGATTCTTGCCTGTCTTCGTTTTGTGACCATGAAGTTCATTCACTCCATATTTTTTATTGTGAAACTAAGTTTGTATTCCCTCATCATCATCTACCACAAAGTTCATCTTAGCTCCAACAAGCCATAAGAAACTTTTGTATTCATTCAAATAAATAGATCGTCTTGCAGTCTTGGTCCCAGTGACAGGGACCCTTGAAGCACCAGGAAGCCTGTTTAGCTCCACCTTTTTGTTCCACCTAAATTTTTTACATCTAGGCTGCTGTTAGGGAGAGAAAACCCAGTACACAGGACCAGCTGAGAAGAGGACAACATTTCTGACACCACGTTGTAAGTAGCTGGATGGAGAAGAAAATTACTTACAAGAGTATCACTTGTGGATTGTATGATCCTGAGAAGTAATAGCAAAGCAACTAAAGAAATTGTTGCATCTATGCACTGCTATGGTGCCCTTCCACTTCAAGAAATATGTGTTGTTTAATGACACCTGTAAAGAAGGAAGCATGAAGTTTGTGCAGAAACCCAATCACACCGCCTTTAGCAAATGAATCCAGGCTCCAGTCTAGAAGGAGAAATGGCTCAAACCAGTTGAAGTGATAATTTCTGTTACCACAAAACTGCCTTGTCACTGAGTGTAACCTAACCAGAAACACCATGCACATGAATGAGACTTGACTACTGAAGCCCAGCTCCAGCAAACCAGACTAGTCTCGTGCCAACTGGACGTCCTGGAGAAATAGATGAAAACCTGATCTCTCTCTTCTTTGGTCATTATCTACATGGCATCACTTCCTTTTTTTGATTAGAAAATCAAATGTATTAAAAAAGAAAGGACAGAAAGAAATAACAATTATAATAAAGATCTTCTGAAGTTAAACTACTAATGAATCACCTTTGGGGAAATTCAGAGTTCACCTGTTAGTCTGATCAAAAACTACAGTACTTGTACAGAGGTTAATTAATGCATTTATTTAAGCAGGGACTGAAAATGCTTGGCTCCCCTTTCTTGAAAACAAGGCCAAATTAGACCATTTTTTAACTGAAAATGCAAAATCCTTATAAAGCAATCAGAGGTCAGGTGATGAGTGAAGACCAAATGCTTGTAATAATACTAAGCATAGACATCAAAATGAAAACAGAATCTGGCATAGGAATCAGAGGTATGCAAAATAAAATGGGTTGTGGATATACAATGTGATTACATTATTTTTCAGTGCTAACCTTTTCTAGACTAATCCTTCCTGAGATATGCTTAGAAATTTATATTAACTAGTTACAGGAAAAACACAGATGCTTTATCAAAAATATAGCTGCCAGCCCATTCCCCTGATTACAAACAAAGTAATTCTCAGTGGAAGAAGCTTGGAAAAGACACTTAGTGGCAACTGGTTCATCTATAATAGAAACAATTGTTAAATTTCTGAGAAAAAAATCTATTAAAATGAGAGAGAAAATGAAACAACAGGTGTCAAAATATCAGAGAGCATTTAAAGCACCATTAACTTGCACACATTTTGCAAAAAATAAAATAAAAAATTATCATTAAGAAATCTCTGACAGCTATAAAGGCTATATTTCGCATATTTTATAACAAGATTATCTAGAAAAAGCAAAGGGATGATTTAAACAAAGAGAGAGGATCTGTATAAGGGAGTAGTTATGCGGGGTGAGGAAGAGATGCTCATCACAGCTCTCCCAAGCTATTTATCTGACTAACAATACACTGCTAAAAAAATGTTTGATTGAATGTGAGGCTTAGTAACTTGTCTCATAATGCTCATAATCTTTAGTGGCAATAAACTTAGTATTTAGCAAAATTTGAGAAAATGCTGTGCAGGCAGATGGCGAATATGTGCCTAAAGTCTATCCCAAAGCTGCAAACACTACCATCTGCTCCTGCAGTGATCTGGTTTTTCCTCAATGCCATTGTTTAGACCTAGGGATCAAATTTTCACAACATAGCAGTTTGACACACAGAACTTATTTATGGGGTTTTCTTTCTTTATCCAGATCAGACTGATTTGCATCACTGGGCCCAGTGCCCTGATGGCAGTAGAGAATACCATTATGCAGCTCAGGAATTCACACAGAAGGTAAAAATCTCACCAATTCCCCAGTCTCAGGTCAATTACGTGCCAGGTTGATGTCTCAGTGTAGCTTTTTCTTAAGGAATAATTTTCAGTATACAATTCTGAAAATAAGTTTAACCATATATGATAACATATACTGTTAATGTGTTCTTGGTTTATCATGTAGAAACTTGTTATACAAAACACTGTATTACAGACCTACATACCCAGCAATATTTAGTTTGTTCATTGGTTTGCATTTTGTATATAAGTTTGTATTTATATTTGCCTAACAGTTTCTCTCCTTGGTGCTGTTATTAGTTTAGTATTTGTATAATTCCTACAGCAATTGGTGGGTGTTGACTGTTGAAGAATGGAGTGAGGGATGATACAATACCATCCTATGACTATTTGAAAGGTAGCTACGAATGCAAGACAGATTCTACTTGTTATTTGTAGATCACCTAACAAGCAACACCTACCACGATTTGCAGGTTGAGCAGGTCAGGTTGGACATTAGGTTAAACTATTTCCAGCACTGGAACAGGATGGCAACAAGCAGTGGTGGAATCTTCATTGCTGGAGGTTTTCAAGATTTAGCTACACAAAGCAAGGACTGACCCTCCCTAAGGGAAACAACTGCCTCTGTAGGCGTTGCACATGAGGTCCCACCTAATCAGCTGTGCTGCGATTATGTCCAGGATCAAGCACCCCATGGTTTTAGGCTAGCATTCTCTAATTTCTCTCTAAAGATCTGCAGGCAAAGAAAGATATGTGTGACCATGCAGGTGTACAGGAAATCTTGGACTTCTCACATTGTGCGGCAGAATTCATCAGTGCATACATGCATGGAGCAGGACAATGCCATGGGATGCAACTGACTTGCTGGGCATATACAGATTGGCTTAACTGAATGTGGGCAGTTGGTCCAGTGATTACGTTTCCTGGTACTAGAGTTTGTGACACTTGGAGCTAAAGAGAGAAAAAAAAAGTAAGATATTCAGTTTAGATATTTCAGGAATGAAGATCATCACAAAATTGACCACATGCTGCAGTAGGATGACTCAAGTTACATCCCTACCAAAAATATGAAAAACATCAGCTGTTCTCATTAGCTTTTATTCACTTTGGTAAGTTTGCTGCATTTTGGGTTGGGACATAAATAATATGTGTTTCACAGAGGCTAATAAAGTCTATTCCAAGACAAGCCTACTTTACAGAAAACTTTAAAAACCTAGGCTCATAGGTTCAGACAATACATGTTATCTGTCAAGTTTGTATTCAGAACACATATTTAAACAGTCCTATAAGATTTATACATAAATGGACATTTGCATGTGTGATAGGCAGAGGATTGCCATAACAAAATGCACTTTTTATTCGTATTTGTAAAACTATTCACATCTGTAATTACATGAGCAGGTCTTAAAACTAGATCCATATAATCAATTACCCCCTGTAATTGATTATCAAAAGAAATCTGATTACTATGAATTTTACAGCTTATCAAAGTAATGAAATTTTCTTTATTAAAAAAAGGCTTTGTGATACACAGAAAAAAAATATGTGTGTTTTCTAAAAGAAAAAGAAATGCCTTCTGAGGGGAAAATTGGAATTTTTCTCTGCCTTTCCCCTTCCTTTCCCCTTGTCGTGGTTTAGCCGGCAGCTCAGCCCCACACAGCCGGTTGCTTACTCCCCCACCCGTAGATGGGGGAGAGAATCAGAAGGGTAAGGCTCGTGGTTTGGGATAAGAACAGTTTAATAATTAAAATTAAAAGAAACAACAACAGAAATGCAATGTAGAGGAGAACAACGAGAGGCGCAAAGCCCCAGGGGGGGCGGGAAAGGGAGGGGAACAAACCACCAAAGCAAACCGCACACACCGCAGCCGCTCACCGCCCTCCGACCCGACGCCGTCCCCGAGCCACAGCTGCCCCCCCTTAATGTACCGGTCACGGTGTCACGCGGTACGGAATGAACCTGCCATTGGCCAGTCGGGGTCAGCCGCCCCCGCCATGGCCCCGCCCCTCCCAGCCCCCCCCCCCCCCCCGCCACGCGGCAGAGCGCCGGAAGCTGGAAAGGTAGCCGACTCCCACAGTGAGGAGAATTAACCCCTTCTCAGCCAAAACCAGCATACCCCTTCATGACAAAATTGTTGTATTTTTCATTTTCTTCAGATAAAACTATATCTTTATTTTAAAACTCAGTGTTGGTAAATATTAACTTAAAACGGAAATATTAATTTAAAATTAAATGGCTGTCAAGATATAGTACAAAACAGCAGGAGAAGCAGTCACAAGAAATAGCAGACAGAGGAAATAAAAATTTAATCAGTATCTACTGTTATTATATGGCGTTCTGTAGTCAAAGATTTCATTTAAAAATACAAACACATTCCTCCAAATGACTCCAGAGGCATATTTAATGAACCTAGTTTGGTTAACTTGCTATTGTCTCTCACCGTCAACAAGATAGTAATTTAATCCAATCCATAGCTGAATTATACCCACAGTCTCAAACTTTTTAAACTGAACCTTTGTGTAACAGCCAAGACCATGACAAATCTTGGAGATGATGTCTCTGTCCTTTTTGCTAGCTGATGCAACAAGACAACTGCAGCAGCAACAGGAGTAAGAAGGACCAGGAACATTAACTGGAATGGTAAACAGCTATCTAGTCATGCATGTTGTAGGGTAAATTGCTGTATCACCACCTTTCTCTTTGACACTTCTCATGACTAAACTGCAAAGATTGTATTTTTCTGTATGGATACACTGTAACTCACATCAAAGCTTGACAGCTGGCACGCATACTTTCAGTTTTAAAGCAGCACAAAATATTTTCGTGTTCAAACACATTACCAATGCAATCCAAAGAGGCACAGGAGCATCTGCTCAGTCAACGTTGGCAGCTGTTTTACAATAGTACAGTTTTCACCCGTGGAAAGAAAAAACCCTCCTCACTCACCTAGAAAAGTCATAATCTTGCAGCAAATATCTGAAATTGGCATCACTGGTAGGAGGCCAAATTACCAGTGTTTGTTGCTGTAGGAAGTAGTTTTTCCTCACATTTTCATTCAGCTTTTCCAACCCTTTCCTTTCTTTATCAGGATTTTTGCAGAGAAAGTGACCTTTAGCAAGCAATTCCAAAATAGTAGTGAGCTGGGCAGAAAGCTGATGTTTTCTGGAGAATCTTCTGTATGCTTCTGAGAGGCAGGCAGAGAGGGACCCACATAAACTGTGTCTTGTACGTATGTAAATGCTTTACCCTATGTAAAGCAGAAGGGCACAAATAGCAGTTTCTGACAGCCTATATCACCAACAGTTCATGATCTTCTTCCTGCTTTCCTCCCAAACCTTAGCTTGTACATCCAGCCGACTCCTGTCTTTCCTGTAATTCACAAATTCAAACTGAGCAGACCCACAGCACTTACTCTTCACTTGTGCTTGGATCCAAATCCTGTTGAGAACCTCAGGAGGATATTGATCACACGGTTTGGGGTTTTTTTCACCTGTGCGTAACTAACTCAGTTCAAGGCAGGATATTTTGCAGTCTATTTTACTTGTTCAGTTGCTGGGGGTCAGACTTCAATATTTTAGTAATACCTCAGTTACCTTGCTCGGCTACCCCACTGAATTTATTTGCTGAAGTCAAGAAATACGATGAAATTTTAAATGTGTCAGGGTAGCAGAATCAGATCTTTAAGTCAAGATTTCTTCCAGGCAATAAAATATAAAGACAAGTGATTTATTATTAGGTGTTCACTAAAAATTAAAACAAAGAAAACAACATTTCTGATGTTTTTATAATTTTTTAGAAAATAATTTAATCTTCTCTCAGACAGAATATGTTCTGCTTCACAGATAAGATCTCTTTTATTTGACTGTGGGTCCTTCTGAAAGACAGACGAGGAAAAAGGGAAAGGCAAAAGATACATGGGTTGAAAGTAAAAATAACTATTGAATGACAACAGAGGACCAGACTTGTAGGATCTCTAGATCTAGTCTACTTCTCTTGATCTTCATTCTGTGTGGAATTGCTTTTGCATGCTACCTTCCATGTTACACCATCAGTGTCTTTCACCTCATGTATAACCCAGCTCCTGTATTTGATCTTGTTTCATTGACAAAGTGTCCCACAGCTTGGCCGTTTATCCCATGAGAAATTACTGTGTCCGTGGCACTCACATGTCCTTTCTACAGTGTTGTGGTTTAGCCCCAGCCAGCAACCAAGCACCACGCAGCCGCTCGCTCACTCCCCCCTGGTGGGACGGGGGAGAGGATCAGAAGAGTAAAAGTGAGGTAACTCATGGTTTGAGATAAAGACTGTTTAATAGGTAAAGCAGAAACTGCGCACAGAAGCAAAGCAAAACAAGGAATTCATTCACTCCTTCCCATGGGCAGGCAGGTGCTCAGCCGTCTCCAGGAAAGCAGGGCTCCATCACGCGTAACAGTTACTTGGGAAGACAAACACCATCACTCCCAATGTCCCCCTTCCTTCTTCTTCCCCAGCTTTATATACTGAGCATGATGCCATATGGTATGGAATATCTCATCGGTCAGTCGGCATCAGCTGTCCCGGCTGTGCCCCCTCCCAGCCCCTTGTGCACCCGGCAGAGCACGGGGAGCTGAAAAAGTCCTTGACCAGTGTAAGCGCTACTTAGCAACAACTAAAACATCTCCACATTATCACCGCTGTTTCCAACAAATATCCAAAACACAGCCCTGTACTAGTGACTGTGAAGAAATTTAACTCTACCCCAGCTGGAACCAGGACATACAGGAATTAAATCCTCCTTAGGGTAGTTGTCATACAACAGTATGCAATATTGTAAGCAGAATATGGAAGCTGAGCCCACAAACAAGGGTCAGTGACTCTGCAAAGGCCATTTTCTTTAGTGACGTAAGTAGGTGGATCACAATATGTTGGGTTGGAGTATTTGTTCACATGTGAAATCTTTCATCGTTACAGACAGCCACATGTTTATATGATGTCTTCTGACATGTTTTTCATAGTGCTTCTGAAAAACCCTTGGATTAGTTCATTTAAACCACATTATTATAGTCCCTGTGAAGAGTGTTGGAGACTTGTTCATAACCCAGATTTTCAGACACAGAATATGGGAAGATGAAGCTTTATATTAGTTATCAGGCCACAGGGTATAACACCAAGAGTTATTATAGAAGTATACTTGTGTAAGAGTTTCAGGACTTGAGAAGGGGTGTTTCTCTGTTCTTCGGTAAAATGGTGAGGTAGAACTGAGGGACTGTCATGGTTTATCCGGCAGCTCAGCCCCACACAGCCACTCAGTCACTCCCCCACCGGCGGGAAGGGGGAGAGAATCAGAAGGGTAACGCTCGTGGGTTGGGATAAGAAAAGTTTAACAATTGAAATAAAACAATAACAACAACAGCAACAATAATGAAATGAGAAGGAAAATAATGAGAGAGGTGCAAAACCCAGCCAGGTCCCCGACTAGTGTAAGTGCTGCTTAGTGACACTGAGCCCCTACTTAACTACCAAAGCATCAATGTGCCGTCGGCCCTGTACCAGCTACAGTGAGGAGAATTAACTCTACCCCAGCCAAAACCAGCACAGGGACAAAAGAAAATAAGTTCAGTGGGCAACTATAGTGATCTGATTTTGTAGTATGTATGGCTTTAAAACTTTTTTGCAAGTAATGAAAGTAAACTGGTAAATGGGATAAAGGTGCCATGTGGGGTTTTTTTTGAAATACCATATTAAATAGTTCCACTTTCTTTCCAGGGGAAGAATTAAGAAAAAGCAATAAGAAAACTATAAACTTAAGCAATAAATAGGAAGTTTCTCAAAGTATTTTCCTTTCTGCAGACATTACAGTGATCTGATTAAAAAAAAATCTCTAAATTAAAAAAATTAAAGTGAAATAGAGAATAAAGTTGATGACCAGAAACTACAATCAATAACTCAACTTATTCGAACATTAGAATAATTTCTAGGAAATCAAAATGGGCAAGTACAAAGAAACAATGAAAGAAAAAAATACTGGTTATCAATAAACTCATTAGCTACAGTTTAATTTTAAAACACATCTTCTATAGAAGTTCAGAATCCTTACCTAAAATCCTGTGAGTCTGGTCTGGTAACATTAATAAAAGTGACCTGCAAAACAGGAAAGAGGAAGGAAGTAATATATTACAATTTCTACTTGCTTTATATGTATAAAGACATGCTTAAAGTTTCACACTTAAAAAAAATATTGTTTTAAAAGGATTTATTTTGAACTTTTTCCCAAAGCTTACTAGACAATTTAACTGAGCAACGTGAAATCCTGATTTTGTGAATTTCTGTTGAGAACTTCATAATGTTCAGAGGTTAGGATTGACTTTTCCCACTCTGGTGTAAAAAGGATGTGACTGAAAAATGCCTTATCAGAGACACTTCTCCCTCAGCTGTCACATTTGAGTCAACAACAGAAACATAACAATAAAAACACTGACTGAAGTAGTTTCAACAAAAAAAAATCCTTCCTCAGCTGTGTTCTCTCAACTTCTATGTCATTAAGCCCACCAAGACTAAATTTCTTCTAAGGCCAAAGAAGCTAAAAAGAAAAGGGGAGATGATCAGTAACACACTATGTAAAATAAGAACAATAACCTGCCCAAACCTGTGCCTTATCTCTAAAAAAGAAACACATCAAAATAAGTCTGAGAAGTTGAAATCAAAGAGCAAACTGTGACACCTGGGAAGTACAGTCAGATAGCATCTTGAAAACTGCTATCCTGATTTTTAATGAAGGGAAGACATACACCAATAATTATCCAATTACAGCTTGAAACAGTTCTCCTTGTGTTTCACTCATCCAGATATACAATGGCATGTGAAATGATGGCTTGATGTTTAGTATGCTAACTAAAAAAAAAAATGACAAAATCTCATAGTAAAATTGCCCCATTAAGGTTGTGTAACGCTTGTCACAGATAGCCTAAAGAATAGAATTTCTAGACAATAGCTTAGAAAGTTGAGAGAAGAGGCTAGCTCAGCGTCAGTCAGCCGCTGCAGTGCAGGCAGGCTCACTTTACACAAAAGCTTCTTAAAGCATAGCATGCAAATTGCCCAGTAATGTTGTTAGACCCTATAACAAATCCACATTTTTGAGTTTCTGAATTTATGTCTGAAAAAAAAAAAAAAAAAAGAAAATAATTTAAGATATAGTGAGAAAGGCAATGAGGTGAAGTGGACAGTTTCTGACAAGCCAGATGACAGGCCAGGCTTATCCAGCTTAGAGGATATGGCTATTCTCCAGTCTTAAAATTCTTCATGTCCTTTGGACTTTTAATTTCCTAAAAGATGACTAAAAGTATGGCTAGCTTAGCAAAAATTGCTTGTAACTACCATACTGCTTGCTACAGAGCACATGGAGTCCTTTAAATGCATATTCAATGCTGCAGATGGCATAGCCAATTTCTGTTACTGGCTCCAAATCAGGGCAGGAGGTGTTGCTGCCTCACTGCCTTCTTATATTTAAAAAAATTGTAGTTGTTTGCATTCCTTATTCCATCTCTTTTTTAAGTGTTTGTCTAAATCAGGAGCAAAGGACCTTGTGAATGAAAAATAAATGCAAAATGCACATAAAGTGTTAGACTGGCTCTGTGTATTTCATTTAAAATAAATGCTCTTTATGTGTTATATTTTGTTATGCTTTTCATACTTGTTTTTTTGAAATGGCTTTTGGCATTTCCTGGCAGTTCCTCATGCACACATCTGAATTTTGGTGATGTGTAGGAGAGTACCTAATCATCATTTGACTTCTAAACAAGGAGCTGAAGTTTTTACAATATTAGAGAGTAGATTGAGTTGCTTCTTGCATTCCCAAGTTGCTCAAAGAGCCAGCACCATACTTTGTGCTGGATGATCGCAGTAGTAAAGCTTGTAAACAGAGATCACATCAGCTCCTACTGAAATTTATCTATCATTTACATAAAATGCAAAATCTTCTTAGTGTGGCACAGTATAGAAATGGGGAGAGGCAGTTAATACAGATCAAGGAGGCCTGAATAAAAAAGGAGCATATGTTGCCACTTCAACCCATGCTTTGCAATGGGAAGAAAACTGACATCCATATAAGGCTACCTCTTCTGGAAGACAAAATTTCTATGGACAGCTTCATTTTCCAGTGACTCACTGTGGATTTGTGCAGGAGGGGCTGCTTGCTGCGGAGCAGTGCTACTCTTCTCTCTTTGTGGTTTTCCAGAAAGCACTGTATTTCCAAGGAGTTCTTTATCCTTCACTGCTATGAGTTCCCCCAGAACTTAGTGCATCCACCAGCTACTAGTAAGCTCAAGTCAGCGATGTGACTGGTGCATTTGGGGAAGCTGAGGTACCAACTGCATTACCAGATGAACTGCATTGCCTATTGCCTACAGGACCTGCATTGCCAAATGCTGTATTTTAAGGAGATTTGAAAGAGTGGAGAGCAATGATTTAATTACTGCACAAACAACAACAACAACAACAAAAAAAAAAAAGAAGAAAAAAAGGAAAAAGGAAGATCTGGAAAAATATCTTCAAATGGTTCAGCTAAACTATGAAAAACGGTGTCCAGAGACACTAGAAACATAAATCTCAAGCCACACAAAGGTGAAATTTTCAACTTACAGAGGTTTACAAAGTTATTCAGACCTAAGATTTTAAACTCTGATAGAATAAAGCTTTACATAAGAAGGGCAAGGAAATTTATTGATCTTCTAATGAGAACTGTAATGCTTGTAGATGATCTTTGTTCTGAAGCAAGCTGACCATTGGATAAGACTCTAAAAAAATACAACGACCCTCAAGCATTAAAATATTACTTTTTTGTATGGAATTTTTGGTCCAGATAAAGTATCTTTGTAATTATGGAGTCAAATTGGGGATCATTAGCATACACTGTTTGTTGTAAAAGTGACAAATAAAAAAAAAAAGTTTCATGTAAGCCCCCCTTTAATTAAAACATTTTATATCAAATTTCAGACACAAACACATTTTTCTGTATGAAAAGGAATGTATGAAGTTCCAGTCCCAAATATGTTAAGTAGCAATAGAAATTGAATTGACAGATGTCATAAGGACCTTATGAGTTCAAATGATGGAACCAAAAGGGAAAGGAAGATCTGTCCCAAGAAGAGGGGATTTTTCTATCACATTACAGGGTTTTTTCTAGAACTCAGAGAACAATATCGCCTGAAGAGAGTGCAATTTTGGACAGTGGGTGACAGACAAGACATGAGAGTTAAACAAACTTTAACCTAACTAATCAACACCACTGACTTCTTTAAAGGTAACAGATAAACCAATAAATTAGAATCTAATGGGTTGATCCATCATTGCAATGCCCAAGAGGAAAAGAGTGCCACTTTTCACCTCATGTACATCTAGCAGGAGGGTTTATTCTGTTTTAGAAGATAGTCTGGTTCTCTGAAAGCAAGTTGTCCATCTTGACTTTGCTCAACCTGCCATAACAGTGTCAGGCATTAAGGGAGGAGTCAGACATCAGGGAGAAGCAGCCTGCAAGAAAGACAAGGCTGCAGCTGTTTCCAGCTCCCACAGGAAAAAGCCTGGACTGATCCTAGGGATGAGCCTGTTCTGGGCTGGAGGTCAGACTGGAGACCCCCCTGAGGTCCCTACTTGCCCGAGTCTGCAGTCCAGCTGTCATATGACTGCATGTTTTCCTGAGGTTAAATTCCCCTGCAGATTACAGATTTCTAAAATGTATTTCGTCATATTTTTAAATAAACAGGTCTGGGGAGGTTTGAAATGATTCTCCAGCAATGATGTATTTTTGGTTGACTGACGTACAGCTGACTGAGAAACCTGCTTTTATTACAGGTGGCCTCATTAACTTTCTCCACAACTCTCAGTTGCCGAGGCAAGCAGCTCTGGTGCTGGCATGATCAGCAGCAGAGTGCTCTAGAACAGTGCACAGGCAGGTATCCTGAACCTAGGGAACCTCTGGGGGAGCCAGGAGAGCTGCCAGGAGCCTGCAGCTTGAGCATTTGCACCTCCAGGCATGCTTTCTTCTACATACTCATATGTAAACCTGTCAAGATTCAAAATGCAAGAAGCACTATTAAATGCTTCTCTGAGGATTTTGAAAGGGATCAGCAAAGGCAGAGCAGTGGAAGAGCAATGGAAGAGCAAAACACAAAGCAGGAAGAGGCAGTGGCCTCACTGACAAAGGCAAGTCCCACTATCCCCAAGCACAGAGTATAGCACAGGCCTGCTGATGGTCTATCAGGAGCCCAGTGACCTCTAAGGTGAGGCTGCAGATGAGGCAGGTCTATGGGCAAGCTCGGAGGCCAAATTGGCATCAACAGGGTGCCTGGCTGCAGTGTGGCTGCAGCACAGCCCAGGAAGGGATCAAGCACAAGAGCATCACCCAGTGGATGGTTGGGACCCCCTCACTTAGCCTCACTGAGGCTTCTTTCAGCTTTTGCTTGGAGAGCTTGGAGGACAGTGATGAGCCTCCTTTTCTGTGAGCTGACATGAGCACAGAGAGCAAAATCCCTGGCAGGGTTGGTGGGGTGATGCATGCTCTCATTCCTGACCACTCAGATTTGCCCCAAGCTCTCTTATTCATTGTCATACCAACAACAAGAAGAGGAGTAGCAACTGCTCCGGTGCAATTGCATCACTAATTGCTTACTCTCCCACTGAGTCTTTGCCCTTACGCTAGGTCCTACTGGGTCCAGGAATGCAGCAGACAGGTCACTGTGGATCTCAGGGGACCTTGAGATTGACAGTGGGTTTACGTAGCAAGTTAAAACCTTATTGAATCATAGAATCATTAAGGTTGGAAAGATCTTTAAGATCATCAAGTCCAACTGTCAACCCAACACCCCCATGCCTCCTAAACCATGTCCCACAGTGCCATGTCTACATGGTTTTTGAACACCTCCAGGGATGGTGACTCCACCACCTCTCTGGGCAGCCTGTTCCAATGCCTGACCACTCTGTCAGTAAAGAAATTTTTCTTAATATCCAATCTAAACCTCCCCTGACACAACTTGACACCATTTCTTCTTGTCTGTTGCTAGTAACTTGGGAGAAGAGACTAACACCCACTTCACTAAAACCTACTTTCAGGTAGTTGTAGAGAGCAAAAAGGTCTCCCCTTAGCCTTCTCTTCTCCCCATTAAACAATCCCAGTTCCCTCAGTTGCTCCTCATAAGACATGTTCTGTAGACTCCTCACTGGCTTTGTTGCCCTAATGGATATAATCCAGCGCTTGCTGTCAGTACAGGGTATTGAAAACAGCCCAGCGTCTATGGTCTGAATCAGTGATCCAGAAGGAAACAGAAGGTTCATTCCCATCTGACAAAAGAGCATTCACCTCCTTTTGGAGCTCCTAAAGCTTGTGTTTCATATATACGGTAAAACTGACAACTCTATTTCACACAAGTAGATAAAGAGGACTAGTATTTCTGGCTCGTTAGTGATTTTTGATTTATTCTAGACATGTCAGTAACCAATTACTTTGGTTACTTGGGTGAATTTCCAATTACTTTAGGGTTTTGGGTGAATTGACCCTACACCTGCCATTGATGGATTCAGTGATGCTTAGCTTCTCATTTAGCTCCCAATTATATTACAACTTTTCCCCATAATGTTACAGTGTATCGTTACTGACTTTTTATATAAACTATCCTCTCTCTAAGGCATGTATTTTAATAATTTTCTCATCACCAATATTCCAACCATTTAATGGGATATTATTGTTTTCTATTTGAGATGGAAAAAATCCTAAACAGTAATGTATTACTCTAAAATTCACAAACTGTTTCTTGATAAAAAGATTTTAATAAAAGTGCTGCTCTAAAACATACTGACACACCCACTAATATGGAGTTTTAGCATTCTTGCATGTAATACTAGAATTTTCAATGCATTATTATAGTTAGCAACTCATTTCACTGGTTTTCAGTGGGACAGACAGCTAATTCCCATAAATTCTTTTAAGCACATATATTTTGTATTATCATCAGGCCACTTTTGACACAATGCTAGTAATACAGTGCTATTTCTTTCTGAACTGTTCTTCAAACACTGAAAACTTTCTTAAGGGTTGTAGTTTTATACAGAAATATATTCTTGTTCTTTGGGATTGTAATTGATCATTAGTTTGAAAAGTACAGTTGAAAAAGAATTTTTTTTTACCAGAAAAAGTACATGACTGAGGTTTGAGCTAAGTAGTTAAATGTGCTACCCAGAGCCTGTGAGTTACAGAAGTCATTCCTAACAAATACTCATAACACTGTTAAACCAGAGTAAATGCATGATATAAATGTTTTCAAGGATTTTAAGAAGCAGGGATCTACCTAATTTTCATTACCCTCCACTTATAGAAACAGAATGCGAGACAAGAGAATTTCAAGTGAAAGGGCAGTTGAAGACTGAAAAAATTGAAATCAGCAATATTGTGTTTCATGAATCTCAGAAACAGACCTCAACTCACAGAACCACACAGGGAAGGTGGGGTCTCTCACTTAAATCCGCAAAAATGTGGCATATTCTAAATTCTTAATTCCTTAAAACAATAAATATTTTAATAACTCAGATACTGTTATCATTCAAATACTAGTAGAAACATACCTGTTTGCAGACATTATAGCCAAGATCAAAACAAAGACCCTGTGTTCAGAGTTTACTTAAAGCTGTCTGAATTATAGTCATATGCTGGTGTATTTAAGGCAACAGGGCTGAATCAGCTCCTTCTGTAATCACAGAAAAATATTAAAAGAAAAAAAAAGATCTCTTAGGGAATCCAAATATAGGTGGAAATGAACTACTTCACCTTTAGTATCTTGATAGTGCATTGTAGTAGACAGCTAGGTTTTGTTTTAATTTCTTTCTTTTCTGAATGAGCTGATGACCTACAACTATTTACTGTCAGGATAAATAGGAGAGTAGTAGATGATTTGTACCTACTTGTTTATTTGGATTCCCTAAAAGATCCCTTATTTTGTTCCAAGCTAAAGATGGAATCTAAAAAAATCACATTAGTCTTTGCTGCATATAAATTTGAACATGTTTCGTTAGTCTAACCCATCATTAGAAGGGTTTAGTGCTAGCAGTAAGATTTATAGCACTACATGCAAGAGTTTCTACCTATTAGTCACACAGGCATTTTAATGTGGAGATTATTTTTTAATAACTCCTCTGTTTGTAACTCTTATGTTATTACAGATGCCCAAACTGGCTGCCATCGAGAGGAAGGAAAGACCTACTATTTCTTTTCATGTAGGACAGATTTTCTTAGTTACCCTGTGCATTTTGGGTTTGGTCTTTTGTCTTTAAGCAACAATGTTAGCTACCAAATTATCAGTGAAGACCATGGCTTGGGTGTCCTAACCTTACTAGGCTCTAAAAGCAGAAATATGTGAGAACTTAGAAACCAGATAGGAATGTAAAGACTTTTCAAGGTTCTTTTTCGTTTCTAAGCAGTATTATATAATAGCCTTTAGCAAAGTAAAAAACCTGAGATAGTAGATCTTTGTGCTCCAAACCTATGTTTAAATACATCATTACCATTATCTCACAGATAGATGAGAGATCTAAATAGAAGTTAAAAGCACAAAAGAAAGGAGAAAACAGAGTATATGGTGTGGGTGTCCTATATAATCTGCAGTATGCAGTACGATCTTTTTGAATTCTTTCATTGGATGTTTAAACGAGTTCCCACTATGACCTTTATTCCATTAAACAGAGTAAGTATTATGGGACAGAACAGGTGGTACATTAATGCCTTGATCATACTATAAACCACATCTCTGTTCCATAACAGACTATTGGAAATGTAATGAAAACTTAATGAAGGAAAAGTTTTCACTTACCAACTGGTAGCATGTAGCACAACTAATTGGACTGTAGTGTAAAATGTTGCAAGACAAACAGCTAGGTTTATAGTTTTAAGAAATCTGCTTTATTTCCAGCCATGAAGCTACCTGAGGTGTGCTCCATATATAGCCTTTCAAAATCAAAAGTTTCACCTTATTATATAGTTTACATGGAAGACTATTAGAGCTATTATTGAGAAAGTAATTAATTTAACCTCCTCTATATGCTCCTTGAGACCTGCTGTTAGGCTTTTATGATATTACCTCCTCACCTAATTGGTACATATCAACTACAGGTCATCAAACCAGTTAGGAACCAAATAAATTCAACAACGGTTACTTTTTCTATTCTGTTTCACTCTTTAGAAGAAATCAGAATTATTCATATTCACTCTTTTGAGATGTTTAAAAAGTTAGGGTCCTGGTAGTGTAATTTTAACACTATTATTCACTTCTGTGAGCACATTCTGATCACCTGTGCCTAGTAATTAATCTTCAGAAATCCAAATGGTCCAATAAGCATCAAAGCTTGTTGGGAATAAAAAAAAGTGTTTAATCAAGCACCAGTGAGGGTATCTTATTTCTTTTGAAAAAAAAAATCAAAGTGCAAAATGTGGTGATATAGCTTGAACGTCTTCTCAAATCTGGTATGAAACCTGTGTATGGGCAGCCAAAACATCAACATTATTCTCTATGGAAGCAAGAAGAGTAAATGGTGAAGTGTCACTGTGTATAGGTCCCATGCTGTTCATGCTTTCTCTCTTAGACTCTTAAATCTGTCCATTCACATGACATTCTGTCTAGAATAGACACCCTGTAATGTATTGCTGTAGGACACTGTGGTTTTGGTTTCTTACCAAACCACAACATAGAACAAAAAGACTCTCCTACTTTGTAAGTGCTGCTTTTTGCCCAACATATATAATTTTTTTCTACAGTGTAGAAACAGAGGAACATAAGAAGACCTGATAATGGAGATTTCTTTTTTTTTTTTTTTTTAATGGAAGAGTATCCTTTTTTCAAACAAAAAAAAAAAAAAAAGAAAAAAGAATGAGAGTATAAATGATAGTATGCAGTTAGAAGCAGATGCCAACACAATATATGTATGTCGTGGAGTTGGCATCATATATACTTCTGTATGCATGTATGTATATACATGTATAAAAACAAACTAGAAATATTCATGTATAAAAAATTGTGTGTGAATACAACCAAAGATATAAATACTTTCATGCCTGCATTTATTATAGCGCTTGCATAAATTTTCCTCTTAGAGGATTTCAGAAGCACCTTATAGACTTCACCAAATTACTGGGAACTGAGACATAAAATTATAAGGTCTCAGGGGAGACCTTACTGCTCTCTACAACTACCTGAAAGGAGGTTGTAGCAAGGAGGGTGTTGGTCTCTTCTCCCAGGTAACAAGCAGTGGGACAAGAGGAAAAGGCCTCAGGTTGCACCAGGGGAAGTGTAGACTGGATACTAGGAAGAAATTATTCACTGAAAGGGTTGACAAACATTGGAACAGGCTGCCCAGGAAAGTGGTTGAGACCCCATCCCTGGAGGTATTTAAAGACATGTAGATGTGGTGCTTGGGGACATGGTTTAGTGGTGGATTTGGTAGTGATAGGTTAACAGTGTGACTTAATGATCTTAAGGGTCTTTCCAACCTAAATGATTCTATGACTCTAAGATTCTATGAAGAATCCTCAGATTTTTTTTAAGTAAAAACACCTTGTGTTTTTCATCCCATTCCTCATCTGCCTTTAGAAGCTTCCAGCCTCAGGATGAATGACATAAAAGTAGGTAGAAAATAAAACTATCACATTAATTACAAAGAAACTATAAGAGCTACTGTTCCATGAAGCAAATTTGGGTTATAATAGAGACACCAAGATAAAACTATAGTATATTTTATTTGTATTTACAACTACAATAAACTTGTCGTAACCAGAGTAACAAAGATCATCTTGAAATAAAACATCTTGGGCCATGATTTTATATCATCATTTGTATAGTTACCACGGTTTTACTACAATACGTATAATCTAAATATAATTTTATGAAAGGGAGAAAATAAGGGCAGTGTGAACAATACCTGCAAATAGGAACATTAGTTTTACTGTTGGCTGAGCCATAGCGACATTTAGTGGCTCCAGCTATTGAAAGATAAACGCTGTTAAAGTTATTCTTAAGATTACATATACAGAACCTCTAAGAACATTTATTGTTACCTTTCTTGAAATTGCAATTAAATGCAATTATTTCATTAAAACTATTTTGGTTTTACCAAAGTGAAGAAATTTCTGAACACACTTATCTAACATAGTTTCTTTTCGTTAAAACATGTTAAGTAGAGTATTAAATAAACTGACATATTCTAGCCCTTTAAACAACGGTGATGCATTTGTCTTTGGATTTTATACAGGTACATAGAAACTATTTCACATTTGTAGGACTAATTTCTAAGGACACGAAAGGTTTATTGTCTCAGTGCATGTCAATAGCCCTAATTTAGGCCTGCGTGCAAAAAATACCTTAAGTTTTCAACACCCTCTTGTTTCTTCCTCAGTATCAGTTTTCTCTTATTTAGGCTTTCAGACTTCTAAAAAATCTGCAGAGAACATTATTCTCTGACAGTGATGAAGTACACCAAGATTTGTCATTGCCCAGGGTGAGGGGTCCTTAATCACCTTTGCTCTCTGAGCAGCACAACAGGATTTGTCCACACCCATCCCTGCCTGGTCTCCCGCCCCACCGGCAGACTGAGGAAGCAGAGCAGAGAAAAAGCTGCCAGAGAAAGTTCTGTGGCTTCAAGGAGGCTTTGCATGCTTCCTTGAATGCCAATACATGGGAAATATGGAGAAAATAAGGAGACATAACTGTATGCCTTTGAGCTCTGTGGGAGACAGGAGCATCCCATAGAACATTTCCCTGTTCACATTTCCTAGCATGGACTCCAAACAGACAGTCAGAGCGATAGCTTCCCTGGGCTAAAAGTTGAACTTGACATTATATTTTTGAAGCCAACTTTATAAAAGACATCTAAAATGCCACCTTAGGGCTCTAAAATGAATATTTTGAGAATCACCTATAGGACTGGTGCTAGATAGCAATCTTTCATTCCTTAAAATCACTTGCTTTCCAGCAAAAGACATATTTGCATCAGCTGCCTTTTTTTCCCCTTTTCTTCAGTGTGAGAGTCTTTCAGATATAATGCATTTCATAAGAACAGGGGTATAAAAAAAAATGAGGACGGCTTCCCACTGACTGCAGCATCAAAGCCAAAGTCTGCTTAGTGTTCCAACAGGCTTCAAACATCATCTGTAAATAAAAATAATCTGCAGTTTCTAGTAAAATTCAGCATATTTATAACCATAAGAAAGTAAAAATTATGGGAATATATGGAATTTTTCAATGCAATCCATTTAACTCTTCTCTCAAAAGTGTCGGGTGTCTACTGACTTTGCTTGCAAAAGGTCTATGAAATGACTTGGAAAAACGTGAACAAAAATATATCTGTCAATGGAAGTCCTTTGCAACATGATCACTATTTTCTCTGTCAGGTGAAACTTTCAAAACAAGTCGACTAATTTATGAGTACGTAAAAAATGCATTCATGCCTTCACAGCAAAATTTGTGAAATTATTTTTCTTGCATATTTATGAAAGCACAAGTTATAAACAACTGGCTGTGATGTCAAAAATGTGAGTGTGTCATCATGAAATTAAATGGAGAGACTGAAGTCAGGCTAGTAGAAAATGCTTGTTAATCTTGGGTGTTCCAGATATTATGGAAAATAGTACATAAAATAAAGATCAAGTTTACTCCAGAGTGAAAATTTCTCTGCAAAGAAAGACTTGAGTGCTTCTAACTGCCAAAATTTAATGAGAAGGAGGATGTTGCCTAATGTAGCTGTAGAAAATGAAAAGGTCTTGCCACCCAGAGTACAGACATTAATATCAGAACAGTCAATTACTTCTGAGCAGCTGCACAAAGTCTGCTAACTTCTGCTAACTTAAACAATGTCATAATCCTATTCTGTTACTTCTGAGAACTCAACAAAGAAATTTTAACTGCAAGATTTACTTTTGTTCAATCATATGGGTAGGCAAGATCTAGAAGATGGAAAACATATAAAAAGCCAGCTTCTAAGCACTGCCTTGTGTAAGAAGCAGCAGCTTTAAAATATTTGAGAAGGAAGTGGGAGGAAAGGAAGGAGGAATTTGGAAACCTTCTTTCAAAGTTTAATTTAAAATAATTTAAAGGAATTTAAAATTCCTTGCAGCCAGCAAATCTTGTCAATAACAACAACACAGTAGTATATGTACAACTAGAAGAAAAGCTTAAACTGATTAAAAATTAAAAGTAAATTGCTTCATAATATTCATCACAAAAGTGAAAGATTAAAGCACAAACCATGTACTTAGGATATAAGGGAATTATCTATTATTGTATTTCTTGCGCTAAAAGATGGAAGAAGAGAAGGTAAAGGTGACTTTCCACCACTTCTGTGCTCTCCCACTCTTTGATTGAACCTTCCAGTCATAAGACAGGTCCAGTTTAGGATCTGTGTCTCCTCCAGTGGCACTCTAAATGCAGGCAGAAGACAAGAATATAAGGAGTTATGTCTTCATTTACTCTAAATGTCAGAAAAAGCCTTCACTGGAGATGGAACGAGATACAACAAAAAGTCAGGGCACCAAGTGTGCAAGAAATCTCTTCTGAATCTAGCACAGACTGTAGTATTTCATGGTTTTCATTGTGGGCTAGTGGGGACCAACCATATCTCTTTTAAATAGTCTAAAGAGTAATGTTTTACTAGGAATGAGCCACCGAAAAACAATGTATGTCTGACTTTTGTGAATATCGTATCCTTCAACTTAGGGAATAAACCAAACCATATTCTTAGTGGTGGGAAGTGATAGACAGGTTATAATAGCTGCTAGAAAGGCAAAACCAGAAGCAAAGTCAAAAGAGGGGGTGGAACCAGGAAAACAATATTTATGAATCAGTTCTTCCTCCCAGAATCATCAAAAGAGCTGAGTAAAATGGGTAATCCTTTGAGGCTTCTTAACACAATTGTAGGTCTTCCAGCAATATTTGTGCTTTCACCACCCAATAGAGGAATTTTAGGTGAAAGGTATGCCAAGAATTTCTTAAATGACTCATTTATACATAAAGGTGCCCAAGGGTATAGCCTTCTTATCCTAGGCTAGAACATCTACAGATAAAGTTTGTCAGGGATGTTTGATTCTGAACCCCTCAACAGGGATGACTTTGTACTTAACCAAGCCTTGAACTGCAAAATGACCCTTCAATATCTAAGACATCCAGTGACTTAACTCCGTATCAGACCCATGATTTTAACCTGACAGTGCCCCTTTAATCAGCTTATCACTAATTTAAATTGGTCATTAATCTATTGCATTGTGTCTCCTCTTTATTCTTGGACCTTCACTTGTTTATGTAGCATATTTTCCAGCAATTTATTTGATTTTGCTGCACCATTATTTCTTTACATAAATCATTTTTATTTGAACACTCATTTCCAGCATAGCTAGGAAAATTTCACTAAGAGAAAATCATTTTGACACTGCAGTAAATGAGTGACTCCTCAGGTATTTATTATCTTTGGTCAGCCCTTTGACACTTACTGTCAGTGGAGCAGCAAAGAAATCCCTGTCCTTTAGGTAATTAGTTCATACTATTGAATTAAAGCTCCCTAATTATTTCTACTCCCAGAAACAAGAAAAGGAGCGCACGCGCGTGTGTGTGTGTGTGTGTGTGTGTTTTGGGGAATATGTGCTTGTGCGTGCATAAAAGAGAGGGGAAAAAAAGCTGGCAACCCCAACTCTGAACATATTACCATGTGATCTGCCTCATTTTGCTCTATCCATCTTGCCTTATTGGAAGATCCTTAATTGACGAATGAGGACTTTATCAAGCCTGGCAGGAGTCGTTATGTCTGTGATTTTCCTTGAAATGTATCTGTCATGCAGCTCAAAATTAAATCGCCAGTTTTGGGCCTAACCAGAGACAGGACAGTGACTCAAAGCACTCAGAAGGGAATGAATGATTAATGCAGTTTATAGACAGAATAGCACTTTCTCTGTCTCATGTGCTTTTTGTATGTAATCTCCAGCGGTTCAGCTTCGGATGGATCTAATGAAAAAGGACTGGATGTTTTCCACCTTCTCTTCAGAGCATGCTGTACAATTTATCCACTGACAAAATGTGCTAATGAAATGTCACCTTGGACAGCTTGCTAAAGGATTGATGAGCTGAAAGTTTTGCACTTTATTTAACTTTTGCAGGAAAAATGAATAAGTCCTCCAAACTCTGTATGATACAGAGATTCATTATGGTTTCCCACTCAGGAAGTAGCTGTTCTGGGATGGAAAAGGAGGCTATGGCAAATAAGTGAGAATAACGTAAAACAAATAATTATATAAAAAGCTGGGGTGTATGGCTTCACTGCACTCAAAGACATAAATTATAGTTGATCTGTATCACTTTTAAAAACTTATTTCTTCAGTCTTACCTCTGCCCTTTATGAAATAATGTCAGCCTCGCAAACCTAGTCATTCTGTTTATATGATTGAAATTAAAAACCCAAACAGTGGTTCCAAACTTCTCCCTACACACCAGCCTTTTACATCCCTTCACCTTGGGGCTACATTCAATGCTTTAAAACTTCCTTAAGACCAGTGAAGAATGAGTTATTATATAAATCTTATTATAATCATTTTAGTATGCTTCATATTCTAACTTTTCCTGAGAATTAAAAAAAAAAACCAAACCAAGAACACTAGCTGAATGCTAAATGCTCACCATTGATATCTAAGGAGTCCCTTTATATATTTTACCTTATACCCCTTTCACTTCCTTTTTTCTTGGAAGCATGTATAACTTGCCTAGCCAGAGAAAAGATCTGGCACCAGGTGTACAACCACTGTGATACAATAAAGAACTGCTGCCTTCCCTATTCAGACATATGAATATTCTTCTGTTTAGGCCTTGGTTCCTATACTAAACTTTTTGGGTCAGGACTCAGATCTTGTCATTAGCAAGGCAGCCAATGTGCTTTTTACTACTAAGAGAGTGCTAATATTATAATTCATAGATATTTGTACCAAACATGTTTCCAATAGACAAGAGTTTATATATTCTTCAAAACTTTCATCTTTCAAGGGGCACATAGGACTGACTCACAAAGCCGGTATCTGCTTATTGTAAATTTTTTGTCTCCTTCCTGAAGCCAATTACTATTCATCCAGGATGCCTGCATCTTGCTCTCAGCATTATGCAAGCTGCCATATGCCTGCCTCACTGTGACCCAACTCCAGAAGACACAAATTGAAGCTAGCGAATTTTTCCATACAGAAATGCAGCAGAGTAGCAGGCAAACAGGATTCTGCCCTCAAACCATTCTTCAGTCCAACATTAACATCAGGTGTTTTCTTCATCTCCAAATTCAGAGACATCCTTGCTCTTACCCCAAGCAGAAGTGATCTTCTCTGGCATTTCTCTTAACCAGTCTTTCCCCTGAACTTTATGACTCTTAGACACTGGAAAAAAGTAATAATCCAAGGACAAACCAAAGAGTTCTGGGACCTTCACTACTTACTCCATCCCCCTGTTTCTCCATTTGCGGTCAGTTCTCTGCCTCACAGGGATATGCTGAAGACTGACAGATGCCCAAAAACCACACTGAAAAAAAATGTGTCCCTTACATCCACTGCAGCCAGTAACCCCGTGCAAAGGAGCCTTCCTTACCTGGATAGAACAAACTACAAATAAATGTTAGGATAAGTATTATATTAAGTTGCCCCTTTGTATTTACTCAAGATCTTCAAAGTGAGCTAACAGATGGACACCTTCTCAAGGCAGTGACATATCTCTCCCCATCTTGCTGAAACCCAGCTGTTTCCAGCCATTTTCCCAGGAATGCCTTAAGTTCTGGCAGACAAAAACTGAATATATTATTTCATATGTTCTTTTCCCAGAAAGAAATGTTCTATTTTGGACACACAAATGGTGTTCTCTAAAACAGCGGCTGCTGCATAGTATTTAGGGAAAGAGGTCTGATGTTTCCAATAAGAGTTTTTCTTTTTCTATCATCAGCAAAATTGTAATAAATATATGATATCTGATGCTTTTCATAGAGATACCATATCCCACTAGCACGATCTGAGAGGTAAAAACTTGAACCTCACGGTAATAAGAATAAGAATTAAACTGCAGGAGGGACCATAAAATAAACACCCACACACAAAAGCACTGTCTGTTCTGTGTTGGTCCATGCTCCTGTTGTTCCTGGGCCACTTCAACACCCACTTCTTCTAATCCCCAAACTTTTTACCAGACTGTTTATGCATTGTCGTTCAGATCCACAGTAAAAACCAGTGAACACAGAGGGATCTTCCTTACAAGAAACACTCAGTTTAGTTGTATTGCCTGCAAAAAACAGTTTTTAAAAAAGGAACTCATGGGAACACTGGTATATGTGCTAACCACACAGTCTAAACATGTCCTCTCTCTTAGTCCTCTACCAGCCACTTAAGGTTTATTCCTAATGAGGGAAGAAGATGCAAACATGAAACTTTTCACAAAGCAATGAGAGCACATTTCCAGACACTCCAGAGCTTATTATTTTTAATTTATAATTGCATAAAATTACCTTTATCATTAAAAATGTATCCATATACTCGGTAAAGGACTTTGAAAGAAAGGTAACAGATTCCTTGCCACAGCTGTAGCATGACAGATGCTTATTACCGTAATCACAGTGGATTTGTTAATACAGTGAGTTTCCTAGCTGTCCTTTTCTTGACTCCTTTTGTTATAGGCTCTCTCAGGCAGGCACTAACTGTACTTCTGATATGCATGTGTCAAGAAAAAGTGGAACCATGACCAGGTTCTCTTGTCATTATCACAATAAAAAAGTATAATAAAGTTATAAGTTCAGGATTTCCAATTGCACCTACTAACAGTTGGTTTGGAAATGAAACTTTATTTGCCTTTAATTTGCTAATTATCTGCCATAATCAGCTTTCCCACACCATTAACTGCATGTGCAGTAATACCACTCAGCAGGATTTCCTTTAGTGTTTTGTGATGCATACGTGTGTCAAAAGCAAACTAAACCTCTGACAGGCTATTCTGCAAAGGCGTGTTACACATATTTGCCTCTGTTTATCTGCACATGCACAATATGATGTCCGTGAATACAGTGAGGCAAAGACCACTTTTCATGCAGCTCCATGTATTGAATGGAGTGAAAACAGCTTGGTTCATTGAATGTATGCTGCTATTGCCAATTGTTTTTAAACAAGAGAAGAAAAAATTCTGTATTGAACTGTTCATCTGGCTACCTGAAAGAAAAAGGTAAGGATAAGAATAGCTCATCTTGTGCTGCTGTGCCCATGGTACCGCAAAGCTTTTAGATGATAGTGTTATCTTGCATATTTCTAATGTATAACATCTTAGAATATTCATGTACGACGGGGTGAGTTAAGGACTAAATTAAAGAAAAGCATCTTCTCTGAAGGCTCTTGCATGACAAGTTAAATATAATCTTTAATTTTATTTTACAGCAATTTTACAGCATTTTTCTCTGATCTGTGTTGTTGTTAAAAAATAAAATAATTAGAAGTCAAAAATATTGAATAATATTCCCCAACAGTATCATGCAATTCATGCAGCTATGCAGTCTCTGTTCTACCACACATACAAGGAAGAGTTTAATAAATAATTCTGTAACTATAGACTATATCCAAAGCAAACACACAGAGCCAAGATTAGGGTTGCCCCAAGTATAGCTTTATTATTATAGAGGTAAATCAAATCATGCTAAGCACTAACACAGACATTAGCAATATCAAAAGGAATTTGGAATTCACATACTTTGAACTCTGCTTGAAAGTTATAAATGTTAGGAAACAGTATGTGTCATATCAACCTTGGGTTCAGTCCTACAATCCCTACTTGTTACTTTGCTGCCAGAAAAAGCTATTGTGTGCCATGGTCTGCTTCAGCACACCCTCATGCAGACTGCTGTGGAGCTCATCCAGAAACATAATGGAAACTTTAGATGCCCTCTGCTAGGAAAGAAAAGAAGCTACAGAGAAACAAAAAGTCCCTCAGTCAAGGTCTGAATACTTCTCTGAACACGACGCTTCTGATTTATGGAGGGTAAATACTCTTCTGATATCAGATTAATTTAGCCAACTGGAGTCAACCTGCTTCTTATTAACAGCACTGTCAGTGTATAAGAAAGTCTCCATTACTTCCCATGAAGACATTTAATGTAAGAAAAGCGTTTTGTGGAAAACCCTTTAGCAGGATACTTTATTACCTTTGCAGACAGAACTATTCTATTTCCAAGCCAATCATCCTACAGCATAACATAGCAAGCTCTATGTTCAACATCAATGGAATAATAATAAGTTTACAATGACAAACACCCCAGAATACTAAAATATTAGAACTAAAATTGCCTGTACAACATTCATTTACACCAGTGGCCATACACCTTTCAGTTTCAACTGAACACATGCAGTTTCCGATTTGAAGATTACATCCTTCTGTTCTTTTTTCAAAGACCCTTTTAATTCACTGAGAAGTTGATGATAATTTACATAAACATTGGTTCAGTATTTACTTTCTCCTTGATGTTTTGTTCATGCTTTACTTAGGGTCCAGTACTAAAACAGTATCCGATCACCTAATATTGCATATATACAATAATGAGATTTCCATTACTGCATGTAAGCAATATTTATATTTTATTCTTGTGAGAGGAGAAACTCTAAAATGTAGTGTTAAAGTCTAGCAAGATAAGAGTCAAAGTACCTGTAAAATCTGACTGTCCAAGTCAAAACATCTATAACTTGGTGTTTCTTTGAGAATTCAATAGCATATAACACTTAGTATATTTGAAAGATGGCTTGCGTTGGTTTCCATTTTATCTGCAAGTATTCAGCACTTCTGCAAATCAGATTTCAGGACTCCAGTCAGGCATTCAAAAAAATGAAGCACACCACATCAGTTTGGTTTAATTTTGTGGTAAGGATGGAAACCAATTTCTGAGTGCAGTTTTCAGTTGCCTTGGACTATCGCTTATCTCCCTACTGCCTCTTTGCCCATTCCACTTCTGTCTTTGCAATAGATGAAGAAGTCTTCTTTACTATCGCAGATGTGAAGATGTGGACACAGGAGATCCAGCCAGCATGGCATCACCATGGGCAAGTCCTGCCTGACCAACCTAGTGGCCTTCTATGATGGAGCGCCTAATCAGTGGATAGGGGAAATGTCATAGATGGGATCTATCTGGACTTCTCTAAAGCCTTCAGCATGGTCCCCCACAGCATCTTTCTCTCTAAACTGGGAAGATACAGATTTTATGGGTGGACTGCTTCATGGGTAAGGAATTGATTGGATGGTCACATCGTGAGTGTAGTGGTCAATGGCTCAATGTCAAGATGGAGACTGGTGACAAGTGGTGTCCCATACTGTTTAATATCTTCATCAGTGACATGGACAGTGAGATCAAGTGTACCCTCACCAAGTTTGCAGCTGACACCAAGCTGAGTGGTGCAGCTGACACACAAGAAGGACAGGATGTCATCCAAAGAGACCTGGACAAGCTGGAGAAGTGGGCCTGTGAGAACCTCATGAGATTCAACAGGGCCAACTGCAAGGTCCAGCACCTGGGTCGGGGCAACCCCCAATATCAGTACAGGCTTGGGGGATGAAGGGATTTAGAGAAGCCCTGCGTAGAAGGACTTGGGGTTACTGGTGGAGGAAAAGCTGGTCATGAGCCAACTATGTGCGCTCACAGCCCAGAAGGCCAACCGTATCCTGGGCTGCATCAAAAGCAGTGTGGTCAGCAGGATGAGGGAGCTGATTCTGCCCCTCTGCTCTGGTGAGACCCCACCTGGAGTGCTGTGTCCAGCTCTGGAGCCCTCAGCACAGAAAGGACATGGACCTGTTGAAGCAGGTCCAGAGGAGGTCATAAAAATGATCCAAGGGCTGGAGCACCTCTCCTACGAAGATAGGCTGAGAGAGTTAGGGTTGTTCAGCCTGGAGAAGAGAAGTCTGCAGGAGACCCTATTGCAGCCTTTCAGGACTTAAAGGGGGACTATAGGAAGGATGGGGACAACCTCTTTGGCAAGGCCTGCTGTGACAGGACAAGGGATAATAGTTTTAAACTAAAGGAAGGTACATTTAGACTGGATATAAGGAAAAAATATTTTACAGTCCAGGTGGTGAAACACTGGCACAGGTTTCCCAGAGAGGTTGTGGAGACCCCATCCCTAGAAACATTCAAGGTCAGGTTGGACAGGGCTCTGAGCAACCTGATCTAGTTGAAGATGTCCCTGCTCACTGCAGGGTGATTGGGCCAGATGGCCTTTAAAGGTCCCTTCCAACCTAAACCATTCTATGATTCTATGAAGTCTGAGAACTTGTATTTGTAATGTACATTCACCAGTCAGATCTTAACCTGACCAAGGGTAGAGATTTTACTCCTTCCAGAGAGCCAGCAGCAGCTTCTCCACTTGCAGATCTGTGGTGAGAATCCTGGATAAAATGAAAATGTCTCCTTATCTTAAAACTGACATTTGGGTGGGCTTTCAAGGGGAAAGCAAAAAAAGAAATAGTCAATAAGTACAGTTCAGCCGGAACATGCAGGCAGTCAAATGTACAGACTTATAATGGGTATTATCAAAAACTTTAGTACTAAAGTGCTAGCTGCATCTTCACACTAGACGACCAATTTCTCTATAATAGCACATAAATTACTGAAACAGAAAATACTGAAATTTCCCATGAGTACTTATATGCATTATAAAATGAAGATACAGAACCAGCTATGAAATCTGTGAATTTTTTCCTGCCTGCTTCTTACTCTCTCACTGACATTTTTTCAGATAGTATCACAGCCCTTCAAATTTGGTCGGAAGAAATCTGTCTTCAATGTTATAACTCAAAGGCAATGCAAATGAAGGCTTGAGTACAGGTACTAAATTAGCATGGTTTGGGATAATTACTTCATTTTGGTCTGTTCATGCTGGGTATTCAAATATCTAATAGATATATTATCAAGCACACTCAACACAGCTCACCTTGGTGAATATTAATAGCATTATTAAAACACAATTACAAAACATCATACATAGTTGGTAATAGCTACTAACACCTTGTTTTATGGAATTTGTTCAAGGTCTTGAAACCATTTAGCAGGCAAGTTATCAATTTCAAGAGTCAAACACTGTTGAGCCTTACACGTGCACTAGAGGTGATGAAAATTTTCCTCCTTCTTTTTTTCATAGATGAAAATTATTTTATTATACTTTCAAACATTGAGAGTTTGTGGAAAATAACAATTGTTTTGCATTGAGAAGGGCATTCGTAAGGCATTTGCACACAGAAAATGTTCAGACAATATATTTGGGTTGCCAGAGACAAACACTATCAGTTTTCACATTTTTTATGTAAGCCAGTAACTTACAAAGAAACACAAGGAAGAAAACTTTGTAACTGAATTGATACCAGTATCTTGCTCCCTACTCATGCCACCTCATTCACTGATGCAATTACCCAGGACAGAATCAACTAATAAATTATGTGCTTAGGATTCATGTTAATGGCACTTCTAAACAGATTGATAATGAGTCTCTGATGTATTTACTGAAGTCCAGATCCTGGGAATATTAGTCAAATTTTAAATCATTACACTAGCTATCTCTTCTAAAGTCAAAATTCTGCCCACATAGAATTTTCAAAAGCATGAACAAAGATTGTTTGCAAAGGAGTAAATACATGATTGTCACCAAGACTGTCAGAAAAAATCACTCTAAGATAAAAATAGGAATTATTGGGGTTGTAGAGTAGCTATTACCAAGAACCATGGTTCTTACTTTTGCACTATGATCGATCCTTCAGAAGACAGCAAAATATCTTCTGAGGTGAAAAAACTGTGAACGTGCTAGTAGACAGTAACCTAAGCAAGTTCTAGGAGATAAGGATTTCACTGCATGTAGAAAGCTCTTTAGAATAGCATCTAACTTCACACAGAGGATTCCCTTGAAGTACTATGTATAAACCACAGAGAAAAAAAGAAGACTAAGCAGAAGTCTGCAGTTTGTTTAAATGTTGGTTAGACTCAACCTAGTGTCAGAAAAGACATAGCAGGAAACTTTAAATCAGCAACTATAAATGAGGAAATATAATTGCTCGAACACTGCTTAAACAAGAAATTTAATATTTGAAAACATAAGAGGAAATGTTGTCATTAAAGTGACCAGAACTGCATAAAGTAAAGAGGACTCTAAAATGGCAAGGGTGTCAGAATACAGTCCTAGCAACAGAGGTATGAGCTACATGGAGCTATTACTCTTAGAAGTCTCAGAGGAAAATGCATTTTGAATACTAGCAGAGGGAGGCTGGCAACATCTGGGTGGAAACAGCACACCAACGCACTCTCAAAATGTTACACCATACTCTCACATTAATTCAGTCTTAAGACAACATTTAGTCTCTGTTGTGAGACCTCTGGGGAAATGCTCAACCCGAAGGAACATACAGTGTCAACACACCCAGCTCCCAGTTTTTACAAGTGCCTTTATCAGCTAATGAAATTATCAAGCTTTAGCTTAAGCTCCACTGGGTTTTCATCCTGCTTATTTTTGTGTTCTTCTCAATTTTCTAATAATCGTTTCAATATATAATTTTGGAAATTAACAGCTTTGAAACATGGATATTTGGCCATTATTAAAGGACAGGAAAAAGGCTAACCTTTTGCAAGATGTCCAGTAAGAGTTAGGAGGAGTTACTAGGATGTGGTTTGAAAGGTTCAGAACCTGTATGGTCATGGTGCAGGAGAGTTGCTTCTATAGAAGCTGTGAGGATGCTACCAATGTCACTGGGGAGCAAGAGAATTACAAGTGAAAAAGTGAATTACAGAAGTGAAAAAAAAGTTTTGGGAGTGAAAAAAATGTGAAACATAAATGTGTGGAAAAAATACTATCAATACAACCCAGCTGATAATAGTGGCAGTGAGACTAGACTATAGGTGCTTGCTCTAGCGTACAAGTAGGAAAACTTTAGAAAACTTTAATATTTTTCAAAACAAATCCAGTACTTAAACTTAGTTTCGAAGTCTGTGTCTAGAAAGGGGTCTTAGCTCTCCAGAGATTCAGTTCTGCCGTTCATAATTTCAGTACAAAAGAAATGTGACAAACAACTTCTTTTCATGTAGTCTTCACCCTTTCTTTCATGCTAGGAGCCAAGAGACTAAAATGCAAATGAGGGGTGTTTGATGTACTCCCCTGGGCTCTTTTTAGCCACCTCCTGCAAATAGCTTCCACAAAACAGCTATAATCCCTGTTTTCAGCTATATATCAGAGACCAAGGAACAAAGCCTCAGACATCCCAACTCTGTTTTTTCTGAGAGTCCTCTCACTGACTACAGTGAATGCTGGCCTCTGCCAAGGTCATCAGGAAGGACATTGTCCACACACATTCTGTGTGGACAGGTGAAAATAAAGTTCTTCCCTACATTTTTATTCCTTTGCTGACTTTCCCTCTGTTCATGTCACTGACTTTTTTTTTTAATACATATTTCACAATCTCTCAGAGCTTTGTGTTCTGCTGTCACTGAGCCATAGAATCTACACTTGTTTTGGCACTAGCTTGGGTGACCTTTTCAAGTTACCATGTGAAAGAAGTCAACTTCAGCAGAGGTGCACCCTTTCCAATTAAAAGTCCTAAAATGAATGTTAATTAAATGCTAAGAGAAGAAGTTTATTCTTTTGCAATTATGCTAATGGTCAATCATTTGTACAGGTGAGATTTGTGCATTTTGAATTGACACCTGAGGAAAGTAGATGTTCTAAAGAACTGGTAAAGTAACAACTCAAAACAAAGCAAAGGATGGGCTTTCACCAAAACTAGAAGAAATTTGGCACTGATTTTAATGTGAGAAGCAACAAATTCTTTATCTTCAATAAATGGAGAGTCCCCTAATGAAAAAATAGTTTATAGGAGTGATACCTTGAAAACAGGGATTCTTGGCATAGTTGAGAATGGCGGGGGGTGGGAGAAGAGTCAAATTTTTAAAACAAAGATTCTGCAAAGCAATTTTACCCCCTACTTTCAGATGTCATAAATTACAAACATATCAAAAGCCCAAATGAAAATGCAGCTATAGCAGAATGCAGTATGCAGCCATTTCTACGCGTATATATAAAACAGATGTAAGTTGCTTTTTGCATCACCGCAATTTCCTATAGCAAAATGCAACCTCTGCAAAGATCAGTGCTGACACACTTTTTCATGAACACCAGAAAAGCTTCTGCAAATACATTTTGAGGGCAGAAGCTACATAGCCACACAAGTTTGTATTTCCAGTCATTTAGATCATATATGGAAAAAACAAGCACACAAACAGCACCAAACAGAGAAGACATGAACATGAACTAAGTATTACAAGTTATCAAGAAGCATACCCTTTTTGCATGTTACTCAGGATGTCAGCCAAGCTGTGCTATTCTGGACATAGCAATTTTAAAAGTCTGAATAGAAGGGTCGCTGGATTTATTTAGTTTTTCTATATATCAGTTGCTGAATCATGGAATCATAGAATCATTGAATCGTTGGAAAAGACCTTTAAGATCGTCAAGGTCCTTTGTGCGTATTCCTGGGACTTCAGCTGGGATCTGAGGGGTACCAGCTGTGTTAATCTGCTATGTCTAATCACATACTTCTGCTATTTTATCTTTTTCTCACACCTGTTCTCTTTGTTTCTACCTTCAGATTTTACCTGGCCAATGTAAATTGCTATGTACATACATTAAAAAGCTTTCGGCAGCTCTTATTTGCACTTTTTCCTCTGTGCTTTTTTCCATCTTTTGGTTCCCCTATTTTCTCCATGCAGGCTCTCTCTGAGCTTCACACAGTCTGTTTTGCAGACATTGTGTACTGCAGGTCTCCTGGAGCTGCATGGTGGCTCTTCTGCTATAGCCTCCACTTCCTCTATCTCTAAACACTGCCACACACAAAATAAAATCCTGCTCTGTGAAAATAAAACCTGTGGTGAGCTCAGACATAGCTCTACCATATGGGAGAAGGCAAGAGAATTCTCTGAGTTCAGAGGGAAGGAGGGAAAACCAAAGCTGACTACTTCTGTGCAGCCAGAAGACGAGTAAAGGGTATGTTCTGGAGGAGTGCTTTAGAGAAGTTAGTTCTCGTTAAAGGACCTCGGGGTCATAGTTTTCTCTCTACAGTACTTTAGGGCCTATTCCAGCATGCGAAAATTCAATGGGATGCCTATTATTTATTTCAGTGAATATAAAGTCTGCATTTAAGCCCTGAAGCTATACAAAAGTCCCTAAGGAGACCTTCAAAAAATAGGACATGGAGTAGAACTCAGTATTTCTCCCAGACATAATGAAACTGCAGAGGCTTTGAGGAGACCTAAAAACCTCCCTCTATTTTTTATCCTGGTTGAACAACTATAAAGAAGAACAAATTTAAACATTAAACAATTGTTTAAGTTTTAAATACAACATTTTCATTTTTAATGCTTAAACACCGTTACAGAACGTTGAAACCAGTTTACAGTCTGTGATAGACCCTGCTAGTGGCATCAACATCATCTCACAGCAAGATGGCCTTTCAAATTGGCAGAGCATAAATGACAGTTGTGATTATCACAGAGTACACTCATGCACTTCGGTTTCTACGCTACAAAATGAAATGTCTCTGCACACTCCTTCCCGCCCTGCAAACTGTTATTGTTTAACCAAGAGTGGTGGTGATGATGACTTTCCTTTGCAAAAGAGATTAGATCAACCGCATCCTAGGAGGGTAAGTTAAAAGGTATCACTTGCTAGGTACTTGCCAGTTGACACAAGGACCAATGTTTTTAACACGGCAAAACAGACACTGAATTGAACTTAAACACTAATTAAAATGATTGTGAAAAGGACAATGGGGGAATCCAAATACCCTGCATACAATACACATTTATATAAATATACCTCTGCTGTGGACAGTAAGATCTAGCCTTTCCACAGGTAGAACACAAACAGCTTCACAAAGGATGCATGACAAGTTATAGGTATTAAAAAGGATGCAGTAGAAAGTGAAAAGACTTGCTCAGCCCCATCTAGTTAGCCAGTGGCAGAAATTAAAGATTTTTTAGTTTCAGACTGCTGCTGTGTTAAAGAACTAGTCCCTCTGCTACTTTTTTCAATATGGCAGAATTTCTGACCGTTTCAATCATCTCAATCAAGCACCACTCCGAAAATTAAAATTACGAGCCCAGATTCCAAATGTCTTTTGTCTTAAAATAGTAAGATGAATCTTGCTGCAAAATCCTAAAGCAGCAACATGACTTTGTAGGTTAGAGCAACTGTCTTAGCTCTGGGGAGGTCAGACCCAGTTCCCTGATTTGCCCCAGGCTGCTTTGTCACACCAGGCATGCTACAAAGCCTTGCTTTAGCCTCTGTCTGTGAAATGGAAATAAAAGCAGTCTCTTGCTTTGAAAAGGTGTTGTGAAGACAAACCTGTTGAATGTTATAAGGCACACAGATACTATGGCAATGAGAAATACAGAAATAGGTGTTAGTGTGTGCACATGTGTTCACAACCGCTCTAGATAATTATGGCAACAGCTTTGTAATAATAAAAGCTACCCTTCTCATTTGCCAAGCTGTTCCCCAGGAGCAAACTGCTCCCTGTCGTTTTTAAAGAAACTTGCAGAAGTACACTAAGTGCCAGAGCCTGAATGACACCAAATTCATAAAACTATGTTGCAAACCACTGGTAATATTTTTAAATAAAGTGAGGGAATATAAAGATGAAGATTTGCTCATGTGTATGTATTTGTATGTATGAGAGAGAGGCTGAAGGAGAAAGAACACATTTCTCCTTTTTAGATTTAAGTAAAAAAATAATCCTTGAGCAAATGACAGGATCTGCAAAAACAGCACAGCAGAAGTGAGGAAATTCATCCCAATTGTCTGTTACTCCCTTTTCAGCCTGTGGTCTTCTCTAGAAAAGCACATTTTTCTTATGACTTTTCCATTATTTTTTTGGTTTATGTTAATATTCTTTTTAATTCATGAAGACAAAAAAAATGCAGATTTTAAAAATTATTCTTGCTATTATTATCACAAAGGTTTTTTTTTTACCAGAGTTCAACAATAATTTTATCTACTAGAGTTCTTTTGCTTAAGCACATGAAATTTATTATTAATTGAAAATCACTCACAAAAAAAACCCACCCAAACAACATCAAAATGTTAAAACAGCAACCACTGTATCATGTAAATTATGGCACACCCATGTACTCACTGAATCTCCTCTAACTGTGACCTTTATTGTGCTACTTGCTTCTACAGAAAAAACATTTGAATAAAATACATTATTTGTATGATTGCTTAACTTAGTAATGAGCTGAGGGGATTAAACATTATAATGGACTGTATGGTTGCCTGATAACAATTTCTCGCTATGAACTGAATTAAGCTCATGTAGAAGTCATAAATTTCATGAACCAGCAGCACAAAACCATAGAGAAATGAGTCCATGTGGTCTCATTCCGGCCTCTGATGGCTGAATCAGTCCACACTAGACTGCTAAACAACATGTGGATGGTATTTTGTAAAAGATTATTCTCCAGTCTTTTTTTGTAAGAGGTGTACCAAGTCACTCTGAAAACAATTACAGAAGACAAACTGTTGTACTAGCTGTTCCATGAATAGATCGCTGATGTGTTGGCAGAGAATACTGGATGAGTCTGGGGTTTTTTAATTCAATCATAGAGTTGTCTTGCTATTAATTTCCTCAGTCTAGTGCATATATTAAGATGATGAATAATCCTGGAAGTAAGTGTCTGCACTACAGCATAGAATAAAATACTCAGATCACCTTCTTACAGCAAGAACAAGAAAATAAAAACAAGAAAAAAAACGTTCTTTACATTTAATGTAGCCGGTTTTTACTCGTTTGGTCTATCAGCTGCAGTCACAAGCCAGGTTATGCAGGTGAATTAACATATTGTAATAGTGTGAGCATTTCTGATTTTACAATTCCCCAGCCTTGTCTGACAGCTTTGCCATGAAGAACTGAAACTGACCAGATCATCATTCAAACTGAAACACGAAAAAAAGCATTTCAAGACCATCCTTCATCCCTGTTAACAGCTCCTTGATCTAACAGTAAAATCTTCCATGGCTTTTCCTCTGACATTTTGGGCTTTTCCTCTACTCACTCTGCTTAATTTTCAGTGTCTTGCTATTTCGTGGTCAGGAAAGGAAAAAGAATCCCTTATATGGGGATTACCTTTAGTGGTCATATTTTAAAACTCCACCTAGTCTCATTTATTTTTAATGGTTTTGGAAGAGCTAGAAATCATTGCTTTTTACTCTTATTGAACATCACTAGCTTGCAAAGGAATCTAGCAGAGTTTTTGACATCAGGCAACTACATTACTGACTATTTTGGAAGATTTGTTGCAAAAAGATGTGGTTTGAAAAGGGTTCGTACATATTCATATATGCAAGAGAAGGAATAACTTAAGGGTAAAAACTTCTCTGCTCAGTTACACTGACATTTTATATGCACATGTACCATGTTGTACCTTGACCCATTCATACCATTTCCATTACTGACAGAAAGTTGTGCTGACAGGTTCAGGGTGAAATTTACCCTTTTGGCTCTGTGTTACACTAGACAACTACACTAGTTTCTCAGCTTATTTGGAGCACAGACTGTTATTCTGATTTGCAAAAGAGTCTAACAGAATTAGGTAACAGGAAACTAATTATTCGTAGTTCAGACTGCATAGGCTCGTTCCTAAATTCCTAGTCAAAGTATTTAACACTGAAGATTTCAGTCTCTACTAACTAACTCACATTTGCTGTTAGTAGAGGTATATGTTACAAAGGATAAGATATATTTTTCTTCAGATTCCCCAAGACACACTAAATCTTCAGCATAATGGGTAAATGATTTGAAGTCAAACACAGTCAAATGTCCCAGTAGATTTTCTTTCAGGTCAACACTTGACTTGGATCTAAACAGAGTGTACAGTATTATTGGTTCCCTTAGGTAGATCAATTAGTAAGATATACCCCTCTGATCCTTTCAATTATTTCCAGTAGTATAGGAAAAATATTTATCCATAATTAAAAAGTACAATCTAAGTGTTAAGCCATACATTTAAAAGTCACGCTTACTGTAGAAACTACTTAGTCATATGAAGTTTTATAGTTCCTTTGAGAATTACTTGCAACAACTGTGTGGCTCTATTTCCCTAGCTCAGTGCTGAATTTTGTATTCTTCTACTGAAATGTTTCATGCTTATCTATCAGAATACGGATTAGCATATGCATTTCTCAAGTTTTCATTATGGTACACATCCTCCAGGTTTATGCTTTGAGCTCCATCAGATTGCTTGCGTTTCCTACAAGTCTTCTACAACGCCTTATGCCCAGCTGTGAAAGTCTACTGCTTGCCATAATCAGATCTTGAAGAAAATTCAAGATGAACTTTAGCTCATGCAGCAGGGAGACACAGAAGTCATTGGCACCATGCGGAGTAGACAAAGATTTGATGCAGACTTTTGCAGATCAGCTGCATACCTTCTGATTTTGTGCTTAAATGCAAGTATTCATCTCTATAATTCCAAAGATTTTCTTAAGCATGCTCAACAGAATAACCTTTAAAATACCAACTGAAAACAAGCAAACAAACACAACCAGCACAGGATGCATTTAAAATAGGATAAACAGAGGTTTCCACACTTAAATGAAGATAACCTGCAATGCAAATAGAAATGGGAGAACAACCCTCTAGATAACAAGCTTGCAGAAAAGAATCTAAAAGTTATCCTGCATCACAAATGTAATAGCAATTAAAAATGGTTTGATATCAAGAAAAAAGCAATAATCAACGTGGACCACATAAACTGGAATGTAGGTTGTAATGGAAATAACATACTCTTACAGTTTCCTTAGCTATTGGGAAATATATTTGGAAGACTTCAACCGGTATATCAAATTTTGGGCACTGAATCACTGGACGAATTCCTGAGAAAGGAAAGTGTGTAAGTCTAGAAGATAGGAATTTGGGGAAGATTTAAAAATGGACTTGCTTAGATAACCAGATGAAGAGAAATCAGGACTATAACTTTTAATTATATATAAGGTAGCTGCTTAAAAAAAAAAGGAAGCAGCAATCTGCTCTCCACACTGAGAGAACAGAAAGTAAAAGGATCCAACATGATCCTCATCATGTCTAGATGACTCCAATTTATGAGGCTAGATGGGTCACCAGTAACACAAGAATCTATGCATCAAACTTCCTTGCATAGCTTGGATTTATCCTCCAAGGCAAGATTTCTGTCAAAAGCTAGTGTTAGAACCTGGACATTCTAAAGAACTGATCCCAGATTTAGAAAAAACATACACATCACCCTGTCGGCACCCTGTTATTGTATAGAGTTAGCGCAACACGTCTCCCTTCAACACCAAAAAAATATTTTCTCTTCCCCAAATGCAATATTCCCCAAACAGCATTGAGTTAAAAAACTGAGGCTGGGTGGCGGGGTGGGGGTATTTTCACATTTGTTAGAATTTCAAGCTGTTCTTTTCTGTTGTTTTCACTGTATTGTCATTTTTTTAAGTGCAGCAGCTCATTTGCATATTAATTACAAATTTTAACAAATAACATTAATGACTGAAAGAGGTATGTTCCATTTAAATTATTGACAATATTACTTTACACATTTTCAACTGCAATTTAAAAATGAAAGCTCGTCAGTCCTAGTGTGCCATGTAGATTCCCAAAGCTCAGCAATATTTGTGCTTCAAGAAGGTAAAACCTCTTCCCCAGTCCATTGTGAAAGCTCTGCTCTTTAGTGACTTCCAAAACCCTATTCATAAATACTGATTAGGCACTATTTCACCATAGGGTGCAGCATTACTAGCACAGCTCCCTACCCAGGGCCAAATTGGAAATGTTAGTATAGTAAATCAGGCCAAATGTCCTGGTAACTCTATACATGAAAGATCATCTTTCATAAATAGACATTAACTAGGGACTCAGCTCATTTTATTTTTAGTTTCTAAGTGTCAAATAGCAGGGCCTGATTTAAGGGAGAAAAGCTATGGGCAAGGAATGCAAAATGTGATCGCACCATTTAAAGGGAAAAAAGCTTGAAGGCCCAGACCGTTTGCAGTGTGGCTGGCTGACAAACAGCAAAGGGAACCCATCCAGGAGACAATTCATTCTGCTAAATAATGGAGGACACATGTTATCTGCTACCTTCTTGAAAGTGCCACAAATTAACCACTTTTACAGTTTGTTATGAAGGATTCTGTACGCTTGCAGAGTTCTTTGATTGCTCTTTAGACTAGCGCTTCATAACCACCTGTTAAGTATAAAATGTGTTAGGACTTTTATTTGTAGAATGGTTACAGAAGCAGTGTAGAAATTAGGAAGCCCATTAACCATCAGTCATACTTTATTCTTACTTCTTATAATAACTACATACTTAGCAGTGCCCTCCCTTTTGTTCTTAAACATAGTATTTCATAAGGAAAAAAAAGAAACACATTTCACCCAAGATATTTGGGAGCAATTACACTATCAGAGCCATTTCCCTACCTCCATGACAGCCCTGCCTCAGGCAAGAACTTTGGCTTCTTTCTGTTGCTTGAAGTATGAAGAATTCTTGAATGTTTGGCCAAGCTGGAGTCTACAGTGCCCTTAAGAGGCCACCAGAGGGAGGATGCCCTCACTTTGCAGCAGTTCTCTTTTCACACAAAGATGTGCAGGTAAGGTACCAATTAATTACTGTACACTTTTCCTTTCTGATAAGCTCCTATTAAAAAGTGGCACTTCCAGAAATGACACCACAGCTGTTGGTAAACAGCAGTTCCAACGTTGTTTCCAGAAACGTCAGTTAGACCTGCAGGAAACACAACATGAACCTGGACCTTTATACCACCCAATAACACTTATCCCTCCATGAGTTCAGGAGCCTACCCTACATTAGCAGTGAGAAAATAATGCAAGTCTTCAGAGTGGCTGAGTGGGCTTTTCCACTCTTGGACTTCACACAAGTTGTTTACCATATTTGAAAGCATTATTCCTAATGCTGCAGAAGTTGACAGGCAAGTTAGTGTTGACTGCCCTGAAAGCTCTCTTCTTCAGCCAAACCCATCTCTGATGGAAAGAAGTGAAGCCTGGAGGAGATAATCTGCCTGTACCTCACCATGCTCAACTTCCCAGGCTCCATTGTAAGTCTTACAAAATTTGTTGACAGAAAATTACAGTCTTTGCTACATTAGACATTGCACTAAAGAAGAAAACCTCCCTGTTCTGTTGAAACTCATACCCGTGTGTGATCCTGAATGAGAGTCTTTGGTCCTTGGAGTTCTACAACTACTTGCTTCCCACATCAAGTCACTTCAGTAATAATAATAGCCCTGACAAAGATATGGATGGCTATGAAATAAGCATGAGAGCATTGATGCCAGGTCTGTGACCAACATGCCTAACATTAAAAATAGCACAAAGGAAAATTGCCTTGCCAAAGTTTTGTAGCTTGGCAAATAGGTTGCTTTTGCAACCTATGGTGTCTTCAACAGTCTGACAGGTCTTTTGTTACAAGTCCCCAGAGAAGTGGAGGAGGAAAGCAGCCTTCAAGAGAATCAAGAAATCAGCCTGGTGTGGTAAAAGATCACTAAACATTACCAGCCATGACAGATTGTTCAATTTCTTCCAGGAGTTCTACACCACTGCACTGCACTGCACTGTGCAGGGAACAAAATACATGGCATTTTACTGCACAAGGACTTTAAGGACTTGTGGTGCAGAATGCAGAAATATCTACAGGGTGTCAAAAGATAAATATTGTCTTCTCTACAGAAAATACATTTTCCCTTATTTATTCTCTACATTCCTGACATCAGGAGCCTTAGTTTATCAGAATAAGACCTGTTTCCTTTCTGAATAATGCGAAAGCCAAAAGGACTTTTTAGCTTTAAGTATGACCTTTTTTGTGTCACTGTGTGAACGTCTGTGATATCATGACAAAAGTAGTCATATGGCACTTCGACTGGTAGAAGACGACAGGTTATTATTTTTGCTGACAACTCCAATTGCTCACATTGACTCAGTTCAGTTATGTTAGTTTTATTCATGGGTCAAAACTGACCGTGATGATCCAGGAAGGAAATTCCTCCTTCTTCCTTACAGGTCTTCTATCCAGTGTCTACATCAGAGTGAATAACTCCAACGCTTTAATTTATACTAGCTCTCTTTTCAAGCAGAATCATCTCCACACCTGATATTATAGGTAGAGGTTTCATAAAAATCAAGAAAGCATACAGGGATGAGGATGGGTAAAATTAATATTAGGAGAGTACTGAAATGCTTTGATTCAGTTTACCGGTATATAGCTCAAAATATGTGGCTTACCACTGGTATTAGTCAGAAGCTTGCTGGTTTTGCACCATCTTGAGAAATCTCAGCTAAAAGATGAGCTAACAGTGATTTTGAGATGGCATTGCAGTGTTACAAAATAAACAAATACCACTGCAAAACAACAGTCAGAATGCAAAAGGTATTGTATATAACCACAATATGTTGACTAATCCGTGACCCTTCACAAATTTACAAAGAAATATTCTTGTCTTCTTTCAGCCTACGGAGGAACACATTGATTAGTGACTTAGGAGCCACTCACAGCCGTATCTCTGTTTCTCCTGATTTCTAGTGTCAATGTTAGCTGAGTGAAGTGGAAGCCACTTCAAGACTGCAATCATGTTCCCTGATGCTGCATATAGTAAATGCACACATACACGACCATATGTAAGAAAGAGAGTCACAGTTTGGTGCAAAAATGTCTTTTGCTAGAACTATACTTGCTAGAACTAGTACATATGTAGCTGTTTAGGAAGACTATTAAAGATAGTCAAGCCTTATAGTAGTTTATGAAAACAAATGATCATCCATATTGTTCATAATACTAAAATACAGTTTGTCTCATTTTAGCAAAATATTATTTTGCTTCATGTTATTTGCACTGTAACATAATGAGCTTCTACAAAAAAAAAAAAAATTAATACAATTTCTTCCCAGGCTTGATAATAAAAGATAAATGCCTGTATGCTTGGTACCATTTCAGAGGACAGACAGTAACAGCCTTGTCATTGCTTTTGCTGGCATTTGGGTAAATTGACTGTATAATGAGTCCTTGGTTGTTCTTAACCAAAAGTTTTTTGGACAGGTTCACTTACAATGTTCAGACAGAATGACCTTCCAATCTGGCTTACAGGCCCCTAGATTGCTATAAATGTGACCTGACATTTCCTTATGGGTGAAATATTAGATTATAGCAAGGAATACAATAACATAATTTTATTTCAGAGTCTAAGTGAAAGTGATGGTCGAACAGATTAAGATGTAAAATTCCTTTGTAAAATTAAATTATTTATAATCTGATGCATACCCCTTGTTTTATCTGCCATATAATACAATTATTTTATACAGTATAGTATCTGTATTCATTGGTGCTGCTGACAAAACAAAAATAGTATTGCCAAGGAGGAGGTCAAGAACCTCGGAGGGCAGTTATTCTGACTTCCAAAGTTTTCTCTTTAAAATAAGAACACTTGCAATTTTTGCTGATTTTTCTAATGGTATTTGGCCATTAATCTAATTTCTTTCTCACCTATAATATTAGACAGAACCATTAACTTTTTAGCAGTCTCTTTACAGTATCAATGCTTTAAATGACTAGATGTTTTCATACTTTCCACTGTTTATCAGCAGTTTTATCTCATTCTCTGTTCACAATTTTGTTCCCACAATCAAATGGATGTCCCAGAGAGCCTGGGTGCAATTATTTAGAAGACTAAATATTTCATAAGTAACTCTCATTCAGTGACAGAATACCTAAATGCAATCAATTAAAATCAGTGAAACTGCAGGATCAAAATCAGAAGTAGTACCTAAAAATCGGTCCAAGATCATTGATACACTTTTAAAAATTCTTTGCTTTTTCTATGCAACTCTTAGGAGTCTTACTATCTTAAAATTTATAGGTAATTCCTTCAACTGCCCAGTTGTCTTGCAAAGTACCACTGGTGAGACAACTTACTTGAAAGGCATGGTGAGTTTATAGCAATTATTTGACCAAAATGAATGAAATTTACAATTAAAACTTTCAATTTCTACCTTAAGTTATATAGGGCAGTATCTTTGTTCCATTTTTTCTTTGTGATGTTTGAACTTGTGCAAAGCATCATTATAAGAAAGCAGAAGCAAAAAGAAGTTAATCAGCTGGAAATGCTATGAATTTCCAGAAACTCACAATTTTTTCTGCCAATTCAATATCAACACAGAGAGAAGTTTGAAGACTCCATTGTGCTTAATGGCTCTGCTGTTTTCTTCCGTTAATGAAAGTAATGCACACACACAAACAGCAACCCAAACAAACTAGAACAAGAAACATCAAATCCTAGCAATGTTGTAAAATGAGCCACTAAGAACAGACCATCTTTTTTCAGCCCAGCATTGCATAGTAATTAAGTCTACTACTCAAAAAATATTTCTGCAATTCCAACTATAAGCACAACCAAAAAAAGGATATATATAAAAAAAGTTTCTCTCCTTTTCATGCTGGAATATTTTCACCTTAAAATTACTTGGTTTCACGGTGCACCTCCCATGGTGTAATTCTGGCCCAGAGATCACCTTTTCTCTATGCTATTTTAATGAAATGGGCAAATAACTTCCAATATCAACACTGAAAAAAAATTCTGGCCAACATAATGGTTTGTTTAATCTCTACTCAGCACATACAATTCTGTATTCTTATCTAAACTATTACCTCTGTATTTGATCAACATTTGTGTCAAGAGCTTGTAGATTGCTCTGCATATATTTTCTATCTTTGTGTAATGATTTTCCAAATAAAACTTTTAGATTCTAGTGCTGACACACGTTTTATGGCCTCCTAACCCCTGCCAGCCTGTATTTTTCCATCAGTCTTTCAATCTGACAAATCCATAATTTTCTTAAGATTTTATTTAATAAATATCGGGGGACAGATTTTCTTAGAAAGGGTTCAGAATTTTGAAACCCATTAAAAGACACTGCTGTCTGTATCATGGAAACTGACGCTTCTCTTACTCCCCAGTTCATACTGCTGTGCAGCGAGACTGCATCTTCCTGCATGGCACCAAACACTGGGTCAAAAAAGCCTGGCATTTTATAGGAATTGCTCAGCAAAGCTTGCCATAACACACCAGAGATTCTCAAGGCCAGCTGTGAAGTATCCTGCTACAGGCAAAATACCCAGTGACCATGTGAGAAAGAGAAAATGGTATTATTTACTAGCATGACTGAGAACCTCAGACATTTGAGATGAGGTCCTTAGACTACCTAAACAAGTTAACACTGTTGAAGGTTACCTGCATATATAAAACATGTTTGTGAAGTCACAGAACACTAAACATTTTTCTCTTCTTTTACTCTAGTTGTAAAACACTGCCTGTAATGTGCCTTCAGTGTCACATTGCTTGTAAAGGTGAAGGCAACAGCAAATAATACGTATCCTTCACTTCTTGCACCACAAAAAAAATGATCATGCACAGAAATAGTGCTGAAGCTCCTAGGAGCAGAGGGACATTGTTGTTTCCTGGTCAGCAAGCTCTGCAACTCAGGGAACATCTTTCACAGAGGTGTCTGTCACCTCGAGTTCAGACTTGCAGCTCCTTATGTTGATATCAGACTTCATTTTCTGTATAGCTTTAACCTGACTTCAGTTAGCAAAAGTATGATTTTAGGAGAGCTTTAGGGATAATATTAAGTTTACAAAAATAATTCAGTTGCTTGGAGGAACTTTTCGTAAATAAATCTGCATCATTTGTCCCTCAAGTAACAGCATTGAGCCATCTGTACACATAGAGGGTTTCTTAACCACTTCACAATATTCCAAAATAGAGGCTCTTTTTTACAACAAATCAGCTAAAAGATACAAAAAATAAGAAAATAAAGAAACATTTTCTTGGTGTCTTAAAGATCTAAAAGAAAACAAATCCAAACAAAACAAAACAAAACCCCAAAACCAGAAACTACTTCTATTGCAAACCTATTGTATTGCAGAATGTTCTTCCCACAGCAGACATTTGACCACGTGGAAAAGAAAGGGGAAAATCTTTTACTTCCATTTCAGTATTTCAAATGAATACAATGTCTCAGTCACTTATAACACATCTTAATTACATTTTCAAAGGGAACCTGAATTAGTCGAAAGCAAAATAATCAAAACAGTTTTACAGTGAACAGAAATGCAAGAAGCGCATTTCCTGCAGCATATTTATCACATAACCTTAACTCTATTTCAACTGCATATTCAAAGACAGTGCAAGGCCAGCAAATTTATAAAGCACTAGAACAGTTAAGGAGTGTTGGTAGAATATAGAGTCACTCTGAATTAGTATTGTTTCCTCTTCCTCCCCTTTTCATCCATTTTGCAGGAAATTGTAGATATTTACCATTTATACTGGTGACTTTTTTCATACAGACCTCTGTTTGGTTTCCTTATTACAATAGATAACCTGCTTTGGGAGTTTAATTATTATTGAACTGAGAAAAAAAATATTCTACCAAAGCAAGTTCACTTTCACCAGATATATATGTATATTGAGTTCTTAGAAGCACATACACAATCCCTATTGAAGATTGTTGCTCCTGTTGGAGAGAAAGATGGACATCTTATGAATCAAATCCTCAACCACTGCAGCTTTAAATTGAATCCAGTATTGACTTTAGCTTACTGTGCAAACAAAAAAAACACCAGCCCAACACCATGTAAATATTCATGTTATGCTTCAACTGTTGTTATGCCACCTCTGCTACAAGTGACAATAATTTGCAGAAGCGATGCAGGGCACTAACCACTGTCACTGTCCCCACTCATCGAGTGCCAGCAGGGCAAGAGCTTCCATCACAATCCTCAAGCAGCCCAAAATGCACAGTCGGAGGCATGACGCCCATGCTAGATAACAGCAGAAATGCAGTAATTGCCCCTGTGCTCAGCTAGGGATAAAAGAGTGCGCAGAAGCAGTTACTACAGAGCAGGGGGCAAACCGTAACAAACTCATTCATGCTGAAGGAAAATGTTTTTTCACAGCCCCAGCAAAAATGAGAACCAGGAGGATCTGGCATTTCCATGTGTGGTTTTTCCACGTATGTAGATGGAAATATTTGTAATGTGACTGTGTCATCTGATACTGGTTGGAGTTCTGCTGCAAGGATTCAATGCTATAGCAGAAATTTTTTTGGTGTGATGGAACAGAGTGTATGTAGATTTTTGGTTTAACTTTCTGGTTTTCCTTGCTGTTGAAACTATTAACAGAACCTCTCCATTCTCTCAGAAATACCCTATTTCAATGATATAATGCATAAAGCTTCAAAGGTTTTTATATATGACTGTAATCAGTCTAAGTAATAACATTACACACAATTTTCCATTCTGATTGAAATTAGCACAAAAGAGAAAAATGGTTTTAGTATTAAAAGCATGGGTCAGCTCTCTGTTTTAGTGTAGAATGTCATTTGTAAAGGCTAAATAGTCATTAGCACAGTGACAGAGTAATAATTAAATTAGATTGCCTTTTTACAGTATTACAAAAAAGCCATAGCATCATTTTTGCTTCCTCTCTTTACATTAGCAAAGGTTATTTTCAACTTATTTTCTTGGTTTTCTCTTTACATTAGGTCAGCAGGCTCACAGATATGAAACAAAGCCAGGACAGTTAATTAACATTTACTGATTGAGAAATAGTTATAATAAAACTCATGGTGATTAGCCAATACAATTCTGCAGAATTTGGATCTTCTGGGTATGAGACTTACATTAAGAAAATAAGAATTCTGTTAAGAAATGTGAAATTATAGATTAATAAGTATGATGTTAAACACAATATATTTAAAATTTAAATTAACTTATTTTGATCCAAAGAATTTTGTAAAGAAGTTTTACAAAGAGTATAGAGTCTGTGTTACAAGTTCAGCTTGATGATATGTAAAAGGCAAATATTTTAGATTATACATGGTTTTTCAACTCATAATACCAAGAGAGGAACGAACACCAGCAGGTCTTTTTGTGAGGTAATAAGCATAGATACCCGGAATGAAAAATTTCTACACTTATATGTTAATGAGGGTAGAAAAAGGGAATAAAAAAATATCAAAATTGCACAGTTGCTGTGTGGGAAAAGTGTGGACAGTTTAGAAAATTATGTTGGTGGATTATACAAAAGTCTGAGGTATCACTGTTATTTTACATGAACTACTGTGTATGTAAACAGAAATCTACAGACTTTCATCATATTTACAGTCAACTGCTTTTAAAACTCTTTTTCAAAATCTTGACAAAAATTACTAGAAAACTATTAGAAAGTTTTAAGCAATATAATTCATATTTATAAACTCTTAAGAACAGTCCAAGTTCTAGTCTGTGGGAAGGGAATTTAATTCTAAAATTAACACTCATGGAAACTTATTTATAGCATGTGTTGTGGCAGTAGAGGCTTTTGTCTAGTCTCAGGCATTCTTTCTTCAGCTCTGATTTGGTGTCAGTGCTAAGGTACTAATGCTAAGGATAAAAGAATAATTTACTTCCTTAGGCTAATATGCCCCTTAGTCTCCTTGCCAACACTAACATCTGCATTTGTAGTTTTACTAGCTTATTTTCTTTTCATTGCATCTATTTTGTGGAAAGTTACTGCTGCTGTGATAAACTGAGAGTTTGAGTCCCTCTTCAGAAATGAACACCACGTCATAGAATCACTGCTTATGGGTAGCATAAGTACCCTGTTGTGGTTTAAGTCAGTGTCCTGAAGACACTGGAGGAAGAGCTAAACTGAAATTTTATTGCAAAACAGTGACAGAATACCCTGTAAGTATTCTGCTCAGTCCTTGTGACTCCCTAAATATTTTGTGCTCCCTTCTCCTGATTTGTGTAACATTCTCATCAAAGGTAAACTAGCTTTACTTGACTGAAACTATTTGCAAGTGATTGGCAGTGGCAAGAGTGTTGCAAGGAGGGAAAGAAAGATGTCAAGCCAAGCTGAACTATTTTTATAATAGATTTGTAAATGAAAACTAATAATGACTGAGTTGAAAAAGTCAGAGTAACAGGTACAGTGAACCTGTGTTTTTAAAACTTGTCTTATTCCCCCCTCCTAAAAAACTTTTAAAAAAAACCCTGCTATGTATCAATAGCAAGAGGAAAAGAATTTCCTTCTTTTGGTTTGAGCACCGTATGTAATAAGTAGAAATAATATTAAAGGGAGAAAACAGTGTGGTTTTCCTCACACTTTGGGTAAGAAAACAAGCTGCAAATAGACAAAACATTTCCCAAAAATGGGTACTATGAAAATAGGGAAATGGAAGCTGCAATTACATATGGGCTTACGTGAATTTGGCCTGGAAATCCACACGTCTATCTTCACTACCAGCCTGTCTTCCTTTCCATGCTGTAAAGCCTGGTGCTTCCCCACCTCTGATACACCTCTCTTGCCTTTTCCTCCTCTGGCAGCCTTTTGCTCCTGCTTACTGCCCTGCCTTTCTGTTTGACAGTTGTCACTGGCTGTAATGCAAGCTACACAACAATGGCAGCATTGTAGTCATCTTTCACACTGCTCTGGTATTTTGGATCATCAGTACAAGTCTCTGTGGACATGCCGTTTAGAACAAGTGCTTCAGCAACACTTACATTTTGTTCAGCTAAAACTGTTTCCTCCGCTCTCTCTCCTGCCTCAAAGGAACTATCACTCACACAGAGTTCATCTTTTGCATACAAATTATTGACAAGATGTAGCAGCATTAGGCAGACCATTCACCAAGTAATTATATACGCTACCTCAGAAAACATGAGGAAAAATAAAGCAAGAGTTTCCAGATGGTACAAACTTTTTCTTTAGTCATTAAAATTAAAAGGCAGATTTGGAATATGCGTGCAAGTGAAGTTAATGTATTAATTTAAATGACTGGACATCTGTAATTAAGCCAGGATATACTGAAAGGCTCATCTTGTGTTTTTTCAACCAAGATCAGAGCCACTAGCACCAAAACCTCTTCTCAAAAGAGGTGTTCTGTGTAAGCCTCCTCTAGCAAAGACATTCAGGAAAATTTGTGACAACAGAAAGTCCTGATGAAATTTTTTCTTTCTGAAAGCCAAGCCACTTTTATGGGTTTCAAATCAGGAATCTCATAAGCTGCAGAGATACTCAAAATCACTAACCACGCTGGAAATCTTGATCAGGGAAAGAAACAGTTATGGATTATTTTAATATTTTTTGCTGTGGTTGTCTTTATCTCCGACTCTTTTGTGAAGCTGAGATATCTGTATGTTGCCTTTATGAAAAGACTGCAACACACCACAGCAGGGTGTATTTTCTCCCTCCCCTTCCCCCAGTGCTTAACTGTGTTCTTACCCTAATAGGTGAACCTCAAAAGATTGGGAAATTGTGTTAAGTCTCCATCTATTCAGGGACCTTATTTTCAGAGGGGTTTAACTTCCACATAGGCTCTTAAATAAAGAGGCCAGACTTTCAGAAACCTTGAGTCATTTTTCTTCTCCATGTCTCCATAGGGTAGAGCTGAATTTGGTTCATGCTATGTAACAGCAGGAACGACTGGGAAGCAGATCCAGGGCAAACCCACTTGTCATCCTGTAAAGGAATTCTTGGGCACATTCTGCTTATCAGGATGCACCTGAAAGTATACATATAGCAGCTTGTTCTCACACAGCACAGCTGCACGGTATCCCCTGTCCAGGAGCTGTCCTGTGGCCGGTGCAAGGCAGACAAGCAGCTATAAAGGTTTCCCTGGAAAGAGGAAGACCGTGTGCCACACAGGTGGGCAGATAATGCAGGCAGGCTGTCTTGAGGCTGAGTCTGAGCTCTTTAAAGACAACACAGACAGGAATTGCCAGGTGTCACGAGCACACTGAGCTTCCTGCAGTCCCTGAAGAGGCAAATGTAAATACAGAGAAATCAAGTGTGATACTGAGGGACTTTGCCTTTTACCTGCTGAGCAAAGGAAGCACCCTGTTCTGCATAAAGTATTCCGTGTTTCATTTTCTAATCTCTAAATCAGTCATCACTGCAGCCCCTGACACTAGGCATCAGCATGTTCAGCAGTAGTTATGAAAAACATATTCCTTTTTTTGTTTATTGGTGTTTAAAACTGCACAGTACAGGGAAGACATTTCCAAATCTCCTTGTTGCAGCTTCTGCATCTGCAGATAGTGCAGGGAGAGTATTTATTGTGAAATAAATTCCTGTCAAAGAACACAACCTGCTTTAGTGACAGGGATATTTTCAGTGTGTTTCTGCGCTTATGGACCTGAAAACCTATCTACCCTGTCAGAATTTATGCTACGGATTCCTTTCAAAAGTCCTGTTTGCACAGATTTAAATGCTCCTTGGATTTAGTTATTGAGAATAAATAAGTCAATAACATCAAAATGTCTAGTGCATGTTTCTTTACAAAGTACTGCACGTTCACGTTATGCACTGAGAAACAGCATCCTCAATAGCTGGGATTACTGAGCAGAACCAAGAAATCTAGGTTTTAACCTAGCTGCACCATGATTTACTGTGTGGTTATTGGACAGCCCCTTCATCTTCCCAAACTTCGCATTCCTTCCTTCTTTGTGTTGTAGTTATTCAGAATACAGTATCTTCCACGACAAACACATTCTCCTTTGTGCCCTTAGCACGATGTGATGTGACCTGAAGGGCAACATCTCAGTTAGGACTGTTTAAACTGCTGATGCTGCGGTAAACAGAAAGCATTAACATAAATATCTCCTTTTTACCACAAACACATCTAGCATTATGGGGGTAAACAGGAAATGCTAACTATTGCTGGATACAGTCAGTAGTGCAAGGAGAATATGCTTTATTTTTGCATTTCATGCAAAGCAGTTCTTCGGTTTGAAGCCATCTGGTTTTATATTCCAGATGTGATTCCTCAGAGCAGGTCATAAATAACTCTCATTCACCCTAGGACCAGAAAAGAGATTCCAAAACCTGGGGAAATAAAACTAGCCTTTTTGCTACTGTAGATATTTTATTCAAGTTCATTGTTTTAGTTTGGGATGTTTTTTATTCAATGCTTACATTAAAGAAATCTCGAGAACTTCCTTCCTCAGGCAATTTACTTATAACATACACTTGGTTAATGGAAATTTGGCTTTTAAAAAAAAAAAAAAGAAAAAAGGAGTTGTGTTCCAAGTCACTTTACAGTTGAACAGTATGTTACTTCTGACTTCCAAAACAGCGATGGAATCAGGAAAACCCCTTTGAGAAAACTGCACTAGTCTGACTTTAAAAAGGAGGATCTGTGGTGTATTGTAGACCCACAATACCTATTCTGCCCACAGCAGCTGAGGCACCAACCCTGAGTGGAAGATAAATTAGCTTGCACTGACCTGTAATTTGGCCAGCCTAGCTGTATTTGCAGTGCCACCCAAATAACTGCATCATAGATATAACCTTGTTTATAACACTCTAATGTTTCCATTGCATGTTTCACTTCTGCTTTAAATACAACTTTCTGCAAATTGAATAAATTATTCAGACTTTGTCTGTTATAGAAAACTGACCTGCTATAACAATACTGGCATTTTAGAAAGGGATTATTGTCTTAGTGTGGCCACTTTATACAACTACAGAGGTGCTTTACCTGCCATAGCTACTCCTGCACAAGAATTATAATCAACTATACAGATATAAATCAATTTTAAATGGCTAAGTTACCTTATTCTTAGGTTTCAAGCTGTGGCAACTTTACATTCTTGAAGATAATTTCATATTTGTTTAAATCAGTAATAAAAAGATCAGATTTACAGATTTTTAGCTAAATAAAAAAAAAACCCAAACACCCAGCAATCCTTCCCTAACACTTTAAAAGAATAATCACTGTAAGGATTTGCACTACTTTTACTCGATGTATTTCTTTAAAAAAATTGAAAATAAACTACTGTAACATTTCCCCCAAATATAAAGGTTTACCTCCTGGGCTAAGAAGTCCATTTCTCTTTTACCCTATTAGCTACCACTATTTCCAACTCTCTTAGAAGAATAAGGTGAAAAATAAGACAGTATCAGCCTCTTTCACTCTCCCCAAATATTTCTCTGAGAAACATCACAAAAGAGAATATTGTATGTGAGTTTGTTCTCTCAGTATTTTCAGCTAACGTGTGGGCTTAGTTTTGAGTAAATTCAACTAAGAATGCTTACATTCAGGAATACATAATCCCAAACACCAAATACTTGGTGGTTTTCTCTATTTGGCCTTAGTGCCCGGGAAAGTGCCTTGCAAGTTCACATAAATAGGCATTTGAGTAAATCCCAGTTAGATCAGGTTAAATCTAGCAGGCAGATTTGACAAGTGAACAGGGATACTGACCCTGATCCTACTTACTATTGGAGTTTAAACCTTCTCCAGCAACCCACCCAGGTTTTGCCCTGTCCCGTTACCTTCAGGACCAGGGTGTGCTGCAAATAAAGCTGTCTTTCACTGCAACCTGATTAGCACATGATAAAACTTACTTTAGCAGCTACACAAAAGCCTAAAAAACCTGAGAGAATCAACACAGTGCCAGCAACCCTTAGGCTCATGACATTTTTATTTCCCCAAGAGCCTGACCCCAGGTGTCTCAGATCAATAGATCTGAGCTGGCCCTGGCAGCCCCTGCACACCTGTGGCCTCTGCAGGGCTCGTCCGTGTTACTCAGTCTCTCACAAGCAGCTCTGCAGCATGCTTCATTAGTGATGATGGATAAACTGCCCTGGCCAGTAGTTTGTCAAAGTGATGTTGTCCATGCAAGCCTTCACCCCTGGTGCAGCTGCTGCACACTTGAGAGGTGTGTGAACAGTGTCATGGAGGCTTCACACACCTTTGCGGTGAACACAGTCCCTGGCTTGCACTAGATTTTTTCCCCTGCTTTCGTGCCCATATTGGCCTTGCCTAGAGCTTTGCTTAAGTGCTAATGTTTGTATAATGTGCTGCCTCTCCTGCTGATCTGTGATGAAAATGCAGGTTGCTACGCTTCATCTCAAGCAAAGCACTGACTGAGTCATTGGTCCCAATACACTAATACTGGTGTCTACCTTTGACAAAGGCATTTGTGTCATTAGCCTCATACAAGGTTACAAAATGTAAAAATAACTACAGCTTTGTGAATTAGAAGTTCTGCAGTTTAAAAAGAAAAATGTTAAGAAATATCAGAGGTTTGAGCTTACAGAAAACAGTGTCTAGCAGAGCACACTCTTACACCTTTATTCAGGATGATACTGACATTGCTGTAATTCATCAAGCAAATTCATCAGTCTACAAATTTATGAAGCAGATCATGATTAGAAAATGCGTGTATGCAGGTATGCAGAGCTGCTTTTTTAACACTGCAGCAGCAAACAAGGGTCAGATCTTTAGGCAAGTGTGTATGATTTTCTTTAGCTTCCAGGAAGAAAATGTGCATACCTCTGAAGATTTTATCTTCATTTCTCTCCTAAACTTTTGCATTCTGATTTACACTATTAAGCAATGCAACCTTAGAGGTGCATGAAGGTCAGTTTTGATAATTTGTTCCTTTCTTGCACCTTCATTTTCAGAGTGTGATGAGTATCCACCTGACAGGCAATATAAATATGAGGTCTGTATTGCTACCTAATCCATGCTTGTGGAGGCAAATTACATCTCTCAGCACATGATGGAAGTGTCATGTCGATGATCCATTCCCAGCAAAATTCGCATCTGTTTCTCCAGCAGCAGTTTTGCCAGAATGGAGACTGGAATCAAAGTTGAGAAAAATATTGGCTGCATATAAGTTAGTTGTAAATCCATTGTTAATGTCACTGGGACTGATGTCCCAGTCAGTGATTCCAGGTCATTTATTCCGCTTGAAATCCTGGACTATTTAATGATTTCATAAGAATCTTTCTGAAGAGAGTATATGATCTAACTCCCTGTTAATTTGGAAAAGAACTCAAATGATATGCCATCTTTATCAAAATCTAATAGGCAGATGAAAATAAAAATCCTTTCTTAAAATCTCATAGCTTTCAGGTCTTATTTTTGGAGGTTCTGAATGCTTGTGATGACACACAAGCATTGTGTCACACAGATGATGAAGTCAGGAATGGGGTTTGCCGTACACATTTCTTGCATGTAGGTAGTGAAGGCACTTTCCTCTCTTCCTTGCCCATTTTGGGCACATGGAGCAGCAGGAACACCTCTCCACAGACTAAACTTAACTGTACTCCCTCAGGCTTGGAGAAATATCAGCTGGAGGTTCCTCTGAGAGCTGCAGTCTGTGTGCACAAGGAGCAGGGCTGCCACCCAGAGGGACCAGGGCAGAGGAACGGGAGAGCCAACAGGGCCACATGCCCTTGGGGCAGGAGTAATGTACCGCCCTGCCCCTGGCAGGCAGAGCCCCAGCAGCGGTGCCAGAGGGGCTGGGGGCAGCCCCTGTGATTTCAGTAGGATTAGGATTGTGCCTCAACTAATAGGCAAACTCTTCACTAAGGCTGCAAAACCAAGAACATCCCTGGAGGTCTGATTTTCCCCTTAAACAGTTTTAAAGGAACCAAAACAAAAAAGCTTTTGAGATGCTAAGGTGGAAAATAGGAAGCTTGTGATGCATCCGTTCAACTCATTAAGCTTTCCGTTTTGGAAAATATTTACTACGGTGTATTACGGCTAAATTAAATATGGTGAATGGATCTCTCCTAAGGGGATAAACTAAATTAAACCAGGAAGATACCAAATCTAATTGTATTTCATTTTGTATAATCAAGCAGCAGGAATTCCTTACTCTGACTCAGTTCTTTACCTTTGGTAAGACTTCCACCTCATCAATTAGAACAATTTATTTTTTTTTCACTTTAAACCAAAAAGGGGGATGAGGAAAGTAATAGAAGACAAAATATCTTTCACATCTTCCTGCATTTTATACGTGAAGGATATATAGCAAGTTATCAAAAAGTCTGAAGTTCCTGCTGGCAAATTATACCATACATTATACACACTTTGCATCTACTTTTTTGAATTACAGGAAAAAAGATATATGATCTATTTAACAAGGTTACTTTTTAGCTTAAGTTATCCATTAAGTTATAAAACATGACTCCCCTTACATCAGGCAGATATAAAACACTGGAGTCATTATAGTGTATCTACACTCCAGAAACAGACAGATAAATAAACAGAAAAAGAGGACAGGGTAAATAGGAAAAGCTATATTCAGCATCACATAGGAAAGTGATAACAAAGTTAACTCCTAAAAGAAATGGATATTTAAAAAAACAAACAAACAAACCACCAAACATATAAACCTGTGCCATTCACACATTAAATGGCATACATCAGATATAGCACTAAGTTTCCAAATATCTTTGGCTTTTTTTGACTGTTGTGTTTTGGGGAGGGTCACTGGAAGAACATGAGAGGGTCTGCACATTGGTCTGAAGTGCCCAGAGCCTGCTTCACCCTAAACCCACTAACCTGAAATGGCTCCTGGGCTGGGCAACACTACACCTCCATGGCTGGAATCTCCACACCAGCCATCCTATGTCTTGTCTTGACACATATTGCTGAGCTGCTCACTAGGGACAAGTTATTTTTTGTGACATTTTAAGCAGCAGGGACACTGAGCACTGAGCAGTAACCAGTATTAAGAATTAATTAAATACAGCAACAGTCAAGTATATCCTTGTTAGCATATTGACAGATAACATCACAAGTGTCTATCTTCAGTATATTTACTTCTCCAAGTACAGACGAACCTCCATTTGAATGGACCTGAGCTTACAAATTTTAAGATTGAAAGAATATGAAGCCTTCTATGAAAATAACTAATACGTGATTGGATTTGCCATAATCCAGGGAATGCACAGTGCATGAAGTGGATCTAAGAGTGACTGGTGAAAAAACAGGAAAACACATAACACCTATAAACATCAAATTGCACACACTGCTAAAGCTCATAAGTAGAATAGCTCCACAGCTTCTACTTTTCTTGTTTGTAGACTAGGAAAAGTAGGATGGTCCCTCCAAGTTCCCATTTGTCTTGATTCATCACTTCTTTGCTGGAAGTGTGGGATCGGTTTACAAGCAGCTAAAGAAATTAGGCCCACTGAGGTCAGTGGGAGCAGTATTCTGGGCATGTCCTGGTCTTACATGATTTATCCAAAGCACACAGAAAAGCAAACAGCAGAATAAATCTGTTTATTCATTCATATAGTGGTAATGGACTGCCCATATGTACATGCAGAACATGTGAGTGGGCAATAAAAACTTTGGCATCATTTTAGATTATTAGTATTAGAGGAGCTTGGCAGTTGACTGGAATGAGAAAGCATTTTTTCTAATGCCTTGATGCCCTTAGTGTTAAAAAATGGACTTGGTCTGAGCCAACACCTACATGACATCATTAAAAAATTTGTTAGTTTTAACAATCCTTAGCGAATTAAGTTTTGGTAAACATTTTTTTTTATCGGCAGAGTAGACATTTCTTAGATTCAATTATTTTGTCATTACTTTTTGCAGAAAGAGAAGTAAACAAGTTCAGGTTTCCTCCCACCACCACCTCAATTAGCTGCTGAGATGAGTGGAGCAGATTCAATAAGCGAGCAACAGAGGGATCGGTTCAATGAACACACACATCAGGTTAGGAGCCTGGGAAAAAAAGTATGTATAATATAGCTCTACTAATGTGTATTAGCTGGCAAATTATGTGCTGGGGAGGGGTAATACAACTGCACATGCTTTGCCATAAATGCAATGTTCTGTTAATTTAATTTCAAGGCTTTTGCAGAAAATTAACATTGCCCACTCATTTTGGCATACTTGGTAGTGGAAATATTATAACTGAGAATCCTGCTCTTGTTGCAGCAGATTATTTTGCTTCCAGAGTATAAGTCTAAAATATCTATATCAGCCAGTTTTATATTCAGCAGGGGAGAAAAAGTGACACCTGGGTGCCAGCAAGCTTATTAAAATGTATACTTTCTATCTACACATAAGGAAACAACTTCTTATGACTGTGAATTTTGGGCTGAAGGTATCAGTTCTCAGTCTGAACTTATGCTTCATGAACACTAAAAGTCAGCCGACTAAAGCGTACTCATGGTCTGACAGACCTCAAGGCTATATTGCAGCTCTGTGATTTAGAATAACTCAGCTCAGCGGCAGGTTGAGAGGAGGAGCTCTAACAAAGAATGCAGGTATAAAATCCCCAATAAACCTTCATAGATTTATGACACAACACTGTTTGTTGAAGGGTATGTCCTTCCCATCATACCTGGATAACAAAACTTCTGGTTCCAAGTCTGTAGTACAAAGATAACAAAATAGGGTTTTAACAAGAGAAAGAATGTCAATGGGCACTCATAGCTGCTTTGCCAAAGGGAAAAGAGAGTCCACAGAGTCATTTATCACTGATAAATCATTCCCGACATCCTTATAAGTCTGATTAAGAGCTGCAAGACTGGAAATTGCATGCAAGAGATGCATTTCATGGCATTTCAACACGTAGGTCCAATTCTCAGCTAGTGAAACCACACAGAGAGTGCAGGGTCCAGATTCGGGCTGCCAGAGGAGAAAAGGCCCTGATGTATAGCAGAGTCCAGTGGAGGGTTCCCACGATGGTCAGGACTAGAGCCCGTCATGTACGAGGGAGGTAGAAGCTGCTGGGATGGTTTAGCCTGGGGAAGAGAAGGGAAAGTGGAGATTTCACTGCTGTCTGACCCTTGTTGAAGGTTGAGAGACAGGAGGCAACAAGCACAATTCTGAATACAGGAAATTCTGGTTTGACATTAAAAACATTTTTTCACAGTGACCGTGAACAAACAATGCCTCAGAGAGGTTGTGGAGGTCTCCACTCAGACAGAAGTTGCAACCTCAGCTGAACATGGTCCTGAGCAACCTGTTCTTGTTAGCTCTGCTTTGAGCATGGCACAGGACTAGATAGCCCCCCAGGTCTTCTAATGTCACAAAAAGCTTTTATAATTTTTTTGATTCTATGATTCTTGACATGCATTGTGGTTTCATTACAACATTTTCCTGCTTCTGAGCCTGCCCTCTTCGTGAAGTCAGCAGTGCAATGCTGTCGCCACATACCATTTAAGTCTGGATATTCAAATATTTTGCCTACCTTCTTTTGCAAAGAGGCTTTCTAAAAGTACATAAATGTAAAACAGTGAGCAGGATTCCAGGTTCCACACTCAAATTAATTTGATAAGCCCCACCAAAAGAGTGGAAAAAACCCCCAACAAGAGACTGAGATCATGGCCTGTAACAAATCTTACATGGCCAGTACAAATGGGCAGCCCAGCTCCACTGGTCACTTAGCAACTTATGGCATACCATAAATATATGGCAGGGCAAGGAGGCAGAAAGGAGTAAATAGAAACTCTTATCAGCTTGATTGATTTTAGTACAAGAATGAAATACAAGTTTCCACTAAAATGCCTATTTTTAGATCAGGTTATGAATCTACATTTCACATCTCTCCTTTAGGCTGATAAAGGTAATGCTGTGTTCAGGGATGTTGTTACAGCCTTGCTGCAAGTCCACCACACACAAACAGCCTTGTTCATTCAGTGCTACAAGAGTAGTAACATTTGACTGTACAGACTATTTCAGAAATCCTATAGAACTGGATATGGGGGTTGATTTTTGTCTTAATACACAATACAACATATTTTATTTCAACACTCTGTGCAACATCTAGACTATGAGGTTTGCATTGATTCCTTCAGTGAGAATAAGGCAGGTTTTTCCTTCTCAGCTTACCCAGCCTAGTACCCTGTATTGCTGCAACAAAGGGCAGTATCTTGCCTTCCACCACATGCATGGTCACAGCTAGATGCTTGCTCCCAGGCCACATGTCTTGAATGAAGTATCACACCTTTCAGCTGCAGGAATTAAGGGACAGCAGGCAAAGGGAAGCATCAATACACATGAATTGCATCAACACGTACTGCAGGTGAAAAGGGTTTCTAAGGTCCAGGGTGTCCCTACTTCCAGGCGTCGAGCCTTTGAGAAAACAAATCATAGGAGACAGTGAGAAGACAAAGGTGGCCTTGCAGCTTCAGACCACAGGTCAAACAAGTAGACAGAGAATTTCTGCAGCAGTTTTTGCTCTGAGTATTTTCTTCTTACTGTGCTGACTTATCTGCCCTTGTTTCTCCATCCAGCCAGATTCCTCCCAGCTTAGCCCTGGTGAAGGGACATGCATGTAAGGACAGACTGCGAAGCCTCAGAGCTACCTGGATGCTTGGGATGTCTCTCAAGCATGTACCAAGGCAGGCACCAAGCAAAGCAGGCTGGTGAGTCACGAGCCCACCAGACCAACCCTGCTGGCAGCTCACAGATCTGGTACTCCTAGGACTGTCAGTCAGCACCATTTCTGCAGGGCAGTCAGCCTTCTGTTCTCACCTACTGATTAAGCCACTGCTTGAGAGAGGTCTGTCTGCAGCAAAATTTAAATGTTTTAGGTTGTTATTAAATATTTAATGCCCTGATTGTATTGATCCAATTTGTCTCATAAGTCGATGGCAATGCCAACAGCAGACATGAAAAAAAAATGCACCTTTATTTAATACCATTTGTCTTCATGTTCACCTGTTCATTCAAGTCAAACCTTAACAGTTTGTGTTGTACCTTGACACAAACCTTGATGGCATCAATTATTTATGCAGTATGCCGTATGTCTGAAGGTTGTTCTAAGACGTGATGGATGCAGACTTTTTGGTTTTTTAAAAATCTAAACAGCTCCAACGTCTCAGTATGTAGAGTAAAAGGACAGGAAGTACCAGGTTAATCATTCAAAGGAATCCTGATAAGAAATTAACTACTTCAATATTTTGCTGAAAAGTATTGCTATGACCAAATATTGTTAGTTTCTTATTTTTACTCAGAAGAGGATGAATCAAGAATATTAATAAAATTAAATTAAACTATTTAATTAGGCATCTGATTCTTAAGTGTGAAACTCATTCCTCACCACACAAACCCAAATAATTGGGTAACATGGATAGGGTTGATTAGATACATTTTATAGAGCCCTATGAAAGTCATACACACTACAACTCAACTCAGAGGTTTTTAAATGTGCAAGGGTTGCAAAATTCTAAATTACACCTTCCACAGCAACTCTATCTCAGCAATAATGCATGTATAAAAATGTCAAGTCTAATGCTACATACTGTACAGTATTAAAAAAATATATCTATAACTGTTAGATGATACCTGAGGTCCCTTCCAACCTGTGATTCCGTGACCCTATGATTCTGGGATTCAGAAGCTCCACCGAATGTCTCAGGGACATTCATTCCCCAGTTCATCAAAGCATTTAAGCAAACGTCTAATATTGGGCATGTGGCCAGTCTTTTTAACGAAAAAATCAATCACATAGTTATAGCCAGAATTAAAGCCAGTGTTTCACTGAAATAGCACTATGTAAATCCCATAAGACATGATCTACGTAGCCAGAGTCTGACTCTGGCTCTCAGGTGGGAGAAGTTGTATAATGCTAAGCATGTTATATACATCAACGTTGTTTCTTTTCAATGGTATTTATATAAGCCCTGCCATATTTATCTGTATTTGTTGCTGACACACAGCGAAAAGCTACATTCAAGCTGCAGCTAATATAAGGTCTGATCCTACACTTTAATCAGCCTCTGTTGCCTCCAATATCAAGTACAAGCTCATAATGAACCATAGCGTTAACCTGCATCATATGAGGCATAAGACATAGTTGTCAAGCTATAGATTTCTGAGAAATGCATTAGTGCAGGAAAAAAATTACACTGAAGATAGACACACGCATGTCAGTAGGTACTGTGACAGCCATAAATGTCTTTTTTTAATACTCTGTGAGTTGTCCCTACCTAGCCGCACTTGAGGGACATCAACAACTCCAAATTAGGGGGAGGCAGATGAAACCATAACTTGAATTCATCTTAATGACTACCAGTAACTTCATAGTTACTGGATGAAGAAATGCTGGTGAGAGTGTGGTGTGAGTAAAGGAAATATTTCAGGAAAAAATATACATAAAGACAAAGTTAAATGTGAGTATGTAACTAAAACAATCTTTCTGGAAAGACTGCTCCGCAGAGATAGTTTGCACCAATAATGTTCCTTCTTACCATCTTGCTCAAGAAACATCTGCATATCTTGGAGGCTGAGAAATACAGACGGGGGAAAAAAAAAACCCAAACCAAAAAACCCAACAAAAGTAAGGGTTTTATACAGATTTAGGAATAGAGAGGTATGTGCGATCTCTTTTTTTCCTGATACAGATATCTCTAACAGCCCATAAAATAAATATTTAGATTATTTATCTAAAATTATTTTCTTCCCAGAGATATTATGGTAAGATACATCTTAAGATAGTTGTATACTAATGAGCAGTTATTTTTAAAGGAAAGGAGTGCCTTACTGTTTAACACTGAACCACTTTCACATGACCCCACCTCCCTCATTTGGTCATTTCAATGACAGCAGAAAAATAAGCCAACCCCTTCAGAGGCTGAACAGTGGGTTAATAAATGAGGAGCTCAGTGCAGAAAAAAAGCCCTCTGTTGGCCAGACTTAGCAAGGAGCTCCTTCCCATGAGGTTTCCAGCAGTGCTGGTGATGCAGCTCTGTAGGCAGACCTTGGTTGCCAGCAGCAGGGCTCATGCTGCCAGTCCTGCCTCCAGACCACGGTGCTGCCCACCCCAGGCTGCTCATGTGCCTTGCCCAAAACTTGTTTCAGCTCCCTTCTGCTAAGAGTTGCTCTGAACCAAATTGTCCAAATCTTGACCCCAGCCATGTTCCTGTGTGACTACTGCTTCCATATGTTAATTCCTAAATTTTGCCCTGCAACAAACTTAGAGAGTAAAATCTTTGTATGTAAAAGATTTTTCCTGTCACTGGTGGCATCTCGGTGTGCTTTCCCTGCTCTAATGTGTACTGATGTTCCATAGAGGAGATACTGAAGTAATCAGAGTCCTAACTGAGAGGTGCTGAGCATCTTCCATGCCCTTTGGGGGTCTGTTGGGGTGTTTTAAGCTCTCAGCACTTTGCAGGATCCAAAACATTTCGATAAAGTTCATCAGCTGCAGAAAGCCTGAGGGCTATAACACTCCTGCTCTTTGAACTGCATCTGCAGCTGGGATTTCAAGTTCAGAACAAACGCTGAAGCATTTGTGAGGCCAGAGGGAAGGGACATTTTCCTCAGCTGGAGGATTGTTTTCAAGGGAAAGAAACCAAACAATTACCAACTGCAAGACGATTGGAAAAGGTTTGGGTTTTTTTATTGAAGTTGTAGTTTTAAATCATATGCAGAAAAAGCCTAGACTGTACTTTGTTGATATTTGTAGGAGGACATTAATTAGTGTTGGCAGAAGTCTCAGCAGCAATGTATAGCTAGTCATATGGTACTGTCTGCTCCCAGCCTTATGGAATAGAGACAAACAAAAAGGCAGGGGGAGGAAGGAAGGGTTTCTTCTCCAACATCCTTGACAGAAAAACCATTTAGCAAAACAAACATAAAATAATTGGATTCTCCTTCTTTGCTTTCTTTGTCTCTTCTTCAGCTAAGTGTTCGATTTAGCTGCTTTCTTTACTCTTTCTGTCTTACATGTGTTGAGTAGCAATAAAGGCAGCTGTGCCTCTTGTCTGAGGGAACTACAAAAGCACATTGGGAGTTATTTAAGTCCTCTGTATGGTGCAGAGAACGCCTGAGAAATTTTGATAATATAGATCTAGGGGACAAATTAGTCAGATTAGTGCAGAATTCCTCTTTAATAAACCCATCACACCATACATTATTCTTTGTCCCCAGATTCTTGTGTTTTGCTTTTTCCACAATAGGACTTTTTATCAAACATTCTTGAGTATCTTTTCTGTTTCTTCAGGGAAAAAAAAAATCTTCTGTAGTGCATTTGCATTAGAACATGGATTTTTAAGTGCTAAATGTATGGTCTTGCACTATTGTTTTTCATTACTTTGAAAATATATTTGATTTCCCTACATGTCTAAAGAGTAGCCAAAAAAAATTTACTTTTATGTAGTCAATATTTGGAAACATTGTGCCCCCTATGTCTCCTATTGATTTCCAAGATTTTGTCCTACAGATCTCAATCAGCAGCACTTTTAGATGTGAAAATACCTGCCAAGATACGACACTTCTTTGAAAGGCAGCAGCTACAGCATCATCTATGTAAAAGATAACTGCTTATTTTCAGTGTCACCTAGATTAGTATAAAAGATTGGGATTTAACTAATTTCTAAGAACTCCCCTGTTACTTATGTATCAGAAAGGACTACTGCCTACATAAAAATCGTTGAGAAAAAAAGTAAACAGTGTCCTTTCGGTAATTATTAATTTTTAGCATCCTATAGGCACATAAATAGGCCCCACCAGTCCCCAAGTGACAGATCATAAATCACTGCGGTGTCTCATGCCTGGGTTTTCATGGCTAGTCACTTAAATCTACACTGTTCCAGGCCCTACTCACTGTTTCATAAAGAAATGGAACAAGCCTTTAGAATTACTTTTGTATCTCCATTTCTCATGTCCAAAAAATGCTAGAGTTTAAGTTTTCAATATAACAGGAAGAAAAAGAAATGCTATTATTAATGTTTTCTATGCTTTGAAAAGAACAATTCTGAACAAAATGTAGGACTCCTCAAATTATAGCCAAGAAAACAGAAACATCTGTGGCTCAGCGTAGGTGGAACAACAAGGTTAAAAAAAAGTAAGAACTAGAATTTTTTGTGGTGTGCAGTAGTGCTCTAATGAGGATTAACCTCTGTAACAAATATGCTTCTTAGAATGAAACTATTTTCCCAGTCTACTAGCACTGTCACATGATTTCTCACTGGAAAGTCCTGCTTTTCAAAGTTATATTAACTTACTTCCATCTAAATACCATCTTTTTTTTCAAGTCCCTGGCACCTCCCGGTTCAATTTTCTGATATACATGCAAATTTGCATTTGTGCCTACATAGATCTGTATATTATTAATTGTACTTGACAGATTTTTAATTCAGATTTATTAGTTGCTATTGCCATTGCACGTAGTGGAAAAAGATAAGATGCTGAAGGCTCTTAAGTGACTTAGGAACAGCACAAGCAGATGGATAATGTATTCCAAAGTGACTTAACTCCACCCACAAAGAGCCCTTAAAGGCTTTTACTGATTCACTGCAAAATTTTGAGGTAGGCAAAACAAAGGAAAACAAAAATAAAGCTAGAGTATAGCAGAAATGCCGTGTGAAAATTACAAAAGATAAAAACCAGAAAATTAAAATCTACACAGCATACCTCACTATTCTACAGGTAATGTATGTGCATTAATTGTACTTACATATCACTATACGTACATAAAGTATCACATTTAGTACAATCTTTTTTAACTGTAATGTATTGCTTTATTTTTATAAATTGTACTACAGAGCATTTATGGGTCTACTACTAAATGCAGTACTACCATAAATAATTTAAATCAAACTATATTTGTCAACTAAACCAACAAAGTACCTTTAATGATAGATTATCCTTGATTTTTTTATTGTGTTTGTCCCCTTGCTTGTTGACTGGTAAAAGTCAGTGTTCTGCAATTGATCTCCCAGTCGTTAGAATTAATGATGCTCTACTAAGTTTCCAATGGAAGGCAAAGATTTTTTCTTTTCATTTCCATTTCGTCTAACACCAACGGTACTGATAGCACTGTGTAAACAAGTGCTTTAACACAAATACAAATTAGCAGGGGGGAAAAATGCAACTAAAAAAGTATCTCAACTATTAACAAAATGCAGTAAATAACATTTTTTGATCACTGGCTTGAGCACGAGGTTTATAAAAACTTCTCCAGTTACGTCAGCTCCCATAACAGAGCTCCTTTGCCCTTGACCCCAACATCACTGCAGGTCATGGCCAACACACCCAACAGTGCAAACTACCCTTCAACATCTCCACATGCTCCACCAACCCCAGGTTACACATTTCACCATCTGAGCAGAGCCAAAGAATTGCCAAACCCAGAGGTGGACCCAAGGCAGGAGACGACAACAGCTTCTTGTAACTTCTGTCATTGTGCTTTAGGTGGGCTGGGGATTGCGACTGAAGCTGAACTGTCAAGGTTGGTCTCTGCTGCCTCTTGGTCGCATCAGGTCTCCTGCTGACTGCTGGAAACCCTTGTGTCAGTGTGTTCAGCTGCTGGTCATGCCCAGCAACTGTCCCCCCAGGAACTGATATTGGATGCACTTGGGATGTAAGCACAGCTCAGGTGTTACAGCTTCCCCATTTTCCATGTTCCTCCTTAGAGGTACAAAGACCTCAAGTAACTTTGGGGACTTTCAGAATGCTACCAGTAGCGAAGAATCATTCTTAACCAAGCCATTCCTTTGTTTTACGCTCCCGTGATATCAAAAGCCTAGAAGTCCTCTGTGAGGGATGACTTGTCTTGAGAAGGCTCTGAGCAGCTTATAGGAGAAACAGCAACCAAAAGGCACTAGTGCATGAGTTGTGGGTGCAACGCATTCTTGTAATCCCCATCAGAAACAGACACCAAGCTCCTCTGATTTCTGCTTACATATCCTCACCGACATTCAAGGATCCTTCACTTCCCTGCATAAGACTTACTGAAAAGAAGATCAGAATTTTTTGTGTTTACAGCATTTTCACTATTTGCTGTGTGAAGCCATCTGCTCACCACAGCTCTGATACCAAAACTACCAAAACACTTTTGCTTGGAGTAGGAAATCTTCCTTCTTAATTTATAACTGTGTATGTTCAATGGGTTACCCTTCAGAGATTAATCATCTTTCAACAATAAGCTACTATTGGTATTCATATGTTGAAAATAAATTGTGACCAGCCAAGAGCCAGGAGGCCCTCAGAGTTAAACATTTACTGACTAAAGCAGAACCACTATCTTAATTCATTTATATGGCCGAAGTGTACAGTAAGACCAATAGAAATTCCTGAAGGTCAGTGCTGAACAACAGAAAAGCTTTAAGAAACCAAGTCTCCGTTTTTGTAAGCTTTGTGCTTATAAATTTTATTTTTAAACTTTAAAATGCACAAAAAAAGAATCTTAGTAGGAAATGTTAACTTTATGATACATGCAGACTAATTGCTGAGGCAAATATTTTGGTTTGCAGCAATTCAAATATTTCCATTTGATAGGCAAAAAGCATAAGCAGTAATAAAATTGGTAATAAACTCTGAATTATTGCCAGTGATTATTTCTTGTAGTTACATGGGATCAAGTTTTCAGACTGGTTATTACCCAAGCCTTATTTCTGAATCTCTAAAATCTTGCAGGCAAAGCATTTTTATTTTCTATTATGTTTTACATTGCTGTTCTTCCAATAAAAATCCTTTAAAGACTGTTTCATGAAAATATCTCTTCAGACATCCCACATGAAATAAGGCAAAATAATGGAAGTAGGAGTGTGAACAGAGGAGATGCTGGAAGGAAGAAAACAGGCCTGTTGGGAATGTCTGAAGATGGTAAAATGTCATATGTATGAGTAAATTAGTCTAAATGCAAGGATGCAATGGAGGCCATGTTTTCCCGTTGTGATCCTGAGGCAGCAAGCTATTAATCAGACACAATTACACTTTCATGTGTAATTACATAATTTTGGACAAAAGTCCAAACGAAAAAAACAAATCCTCATGAACCCTGCAGAGTTCTAAGTCTGCCTTTGCTTCCCATTTCGAACTCAGCATTACAACAGAAGTACACACACAAAGATGGAATGTGCTATCTTCTGGTGAAGGGGTGGACCTGGCCTGTGAGCAAGTAAAAGGCAACAGCAATATCCATGTGGAAAGGAGCAGCGGGGGACAGGCAATGGAGGTGGAATTCACCAGAGAGACAGCTTTTGGGAAGTGAGCTGGCAGCAAAGACTGTTGAAATTCTGAATGAGCAAAATATTTTTCATTATTTTCATGGAAATTTTGTAGATATTATTAAAGAATTGCATCAGAAAAGCAACGTGGCTCCATTGTCCATTTCTCCTCAAAATATTTTACCAAGCCATTCAGGTGAAAAGGAATAACACATAACAAGGAGGAGATTGTGTGGTTTTATATATTAGTCTAGAAAAAATTTTAAAAGAAAAAGAAAGTTCTAGCAAATATTGAGCTGGTTGGCTGGTTTTCCTTTTTTCCACCCTCTTTCCTTTAAGAAAAAGAAATAATCAAAGATTTCAAAATATGTCTATGGAGTTTGACCCAAAGACATAGAAATCAATGAGCACCATTATATCAGCTTCAGAGAATAGTGGATGAATTTAAATTGTTTTGTTCTTCTTAGTAGCATGATTCTTTTCTTCACTTTTCTTCTGATTCAAGAGTGTTGAACTGTTCTCAGGCCAATAGCTATGCATTTTTTCTGAAGGGTTCAAGGCCTCAGCTCAGGGATTGATTTTTTTCCTTCCTTAAAAAAAAAAAGCACAAAACCCCCATATAATTGGTTAGAATTATTATTTATTTTATAATTTTGAAACAGTGGAAAACATCAAGGTAATGCATTGCCATGTGGGGAGGGAGTGGAAGAGATAGTATCTCTTTTCATTTATAAACAAATACATGCAAAATGGGAGAATATGAACACAGATTGCTTTACTTCAAAGGATTTCCAAATCCTCTTGCCTAGCTGATATTTTCCTAAATTGGCTTATACTGTAGGGATCAATTAAAATATCATTGCTGATAAATTACTGCAGGGAAATTGCAAGTCTAAACATGCATAGCCTCATTTCATGTTGCAGTACGTACTCGTATCATTTACTGAGCAAAAAGATTAAACAAATGGAAAGTTTAGGAATTATTTTTCAGTATATCTGAATACATATGCAAAAAATAAGGAAAGGATCACTTTGAACAGGGCATTACGAGGACGAGCTTTTATATATTTTCTTTCTTTTATAGGTCTATCTCAGATGCATGAATTAAAGATCTTGGCTCCCACAAATGTAACAAAACCCCCCAGAAGATGACAGAGCACTCAGTTGCACTGTGGACTGTACATATGAAACCAGGTTTCTCAGCAATGGACATAAGTTTACCATAGATATTATTTCAGGATATTGCAGCGGTCCCTGGTCTGGACACTGTAACCAGCTGCTTAAAACAGGGTGCTGTCTGTTTCTGGGTAAAATTAATCACAGATGAGTGTCAGCTCTGTCTTGAAACTCCATTAGACACCTTTGCAGCAGCACAAGCAGTTTGTGGAAATACATGCTGGATTGTTGATCACAGAGGTAGTTTTGAGCAGCTCTTTAGAGGTCGCATGTGAAAAACAGAGCTCTGCAATGGCTACTAGGATGAACCAAGTGCAGAGATTGAGAAGCACCTAGCACTTTACAAAGAACAGTTAGGAGCTAACAGAGATTAAATGTGAAGATTTATAAGCAAAAAGCATCATTCTGCATGGGAGATTTTTATTCTTTTGGATTTCTTGCTCCTTTTGTTATTGCTTATTATTCAGCAAGTGAGATGCATTCTTTCATGTATGCTTTTAGACCCGACTCTATATTGGCTGTACCAAGATACTCTGATGGAAAGCAGAAATGTGCCCCAGTTTCAAACTACAAGGAACAGCACTTTGTGTGTCATGACAAAGATGGTAGCTCATACCCTAAAACAGAGACTTTCAGTTGATTATTTTGCATCACTACACTCCATGAAATGCCAATCAAACCATGACTAGCACTGAAGAACCCGGTCAGCGCCCCTGGTACAGGAATGCCACAAGCCAGTTATCTTGGCTAGCTCATGTAATCAGTGAAATCAAGGTAAGAAAATTGCCAAATTCATATTTAAAATAGTTCCTTAAAATACTACCCACTATATAAAGGAATAGTTTTGCACCTGCAGTTTTCTGCATGCTTTACTTGATTTTTTTAACCCACTTACTACATTTTTAGCAGCAATATACTATTCAAACAACCCAGCCCATAAATTATGCAGGTGTCAAGAGAAACACCAGACTGAGCTACCACTTAGAAACCAACCCTTAAAATTCCATAACTAATAGTCCGTAAACGTAAGAATAATACATGCTTCAAAATTTTCATTGCCTTGATCTGTAACAAATGGCTGTACTTTTAAAGAAAAATTTGTCTGAGTTTAACACAAAAGTAAACAATTACATACTGCAAAACAAGTACATCCTTTTTTCATCTTTGTGGTCAGTTTCCCTTTTAGGCCCCAGTGTCTTGATCACTACTGTTGATGAATCAGCTTTCCTGTTAACTAGAGGTGCAGAGCCATCATCTAATGAAAACACTCTGCATTTTATGAATCCCTAGACTGTAGTTCTGCATATTAAAATAGAATTTCAATCTCAGTGTAAGAAATAAAATCAAATCTAGCATCTGTGGTTTTAACAGAACAGATAAAAATGCTGCTCATTTAATTTTAACAATATTTTTTAATGGTAGACAGTATAAAAAGAGGCCCTGGATGTAATTAAAGAATGCCTATAAATCAGAAATAAATTGGCAGAAATCAGCACAATTATTGAGTACATGGACTAGTTTCATTAAGTATACAAGTTTGAGGGCAAATAGTTTCAAGTCCTATTCAAAATTAACAGAACTACTGTTTTACCATCTCTTACATATTGCTTTCATCTGTTCAATAAAGGATAGATCTAAGGTGAATTGACTTATCTCATCAATCTTTTTTGGTTTCTTAACTCTTTTCAGTGAAAACGTTAATTTTTTGGTAGGATCCCACAACAGCAACTTAGCTGTTTTAAAGTTACTGCACATGAAAGCCACCAATATAGTCTTCCAGGAAATACCGAAAATTATGAGATTTTAGGGGACAACTGAATCTTATTTCAATCTATTCACAGGCAATACATTTGCCCTTTAACACAGTGATACAGGAACAGAAATACTTAACACTAGTGTTAAGGCCACACGGCCTTATAAAGGTATCATACATTCAATCTACTGCATTTATACTATACTGCCATTTGTCTGGGGTGGCTTCTCCACCTCCCCTATAAATCAAGGAAACTTCTCTATTTCCCTTCCCTTCCCTTCCCTTCCCTTCCCTTCCCTTCCCTTCCCTGCTCTGCCCTGCCCTGCCCTGCCCTGCCCTTCCTAAAATGGGTTTAGCAGAGCTCTGTAAATGTAACTGGTTTTGAGTCTGACAAAGGTTCATGGTCTTTGGACAGGTTAATGTACATAGAATCATAGAACAGAATCAGAGCATGCTTTGGGTGAGAAGGATAGTTCCAACGCCCCTGCCATGGGCAGGGACACCATCCACTAGATCAGGTTGCTCAAAGCCCCGTCCAACCTGGCCTTGAACACTTCCAGGGAGGGGGCATCCACAGCTTCTCTGGGCAACCTGTTCCAGTGCTGTGCTTTCTCCTGCTGATGAACTCTGCTCTATATCACTGTTTCTTTGCTGACACAGTTTATTTTTATTAATAATGATTTCCCAGATAAATTTTCCCACAGAAGGCCTGGAAATTTAGTAATAAAGGAGTAATGAAATGCTGCTACAAAGCATTAGAACAAATTCTGCTTTTTAAATTTTCTGTTTCCTCCAATTATTCCTCTTTTTGAGAATAGCTACATAGCAAGAGTGCTATTTTCTATAACTACCCAATGTTGCAAGGAACAGATGGAACTCTTGGAAACCACAAAATAAGACATAAATGTTAAATGTTGTCTAGAGCACAGGAAAAATACACATAGAAGGCTCATATTCTAATAAGCTGAAATGTGTATGAACTAAGTAGTATATAAACTTGCCGATGGAACCTTTGATGGCCCCAAAAGGTTAAGTTAATATTAATTCTTTGTTGTTACAAACTAAAGTACATTTAGGCACAAAATGAAATAATAATAAAAATAATTATAATTGGGGAAAAAAAAAAACTACGCACACACAAAAAAAAAGCAAACCAAAAAGCAAAACAGCAAAGCCTTCCTTTAGAGATAACTTTTAATAGAATATCTGTTTTCATGCAATAAGGTTAGCCCTATTTTTTGCAGTGGTATTCCTTTTTAATCCCATGTAACGTTAATGTGGTGCTAAGGAACATTACAAAATCAGATCTTATCTTTATTAGCAAGAGTTAAGGTTGGAGCAGATAATCATTGAAGTCCCTTCCAACTTGGTATTCCGTGATTCTATGATAACAGTAACCACGGGATTAAATTTGATACGACATAAAAGGTTTCACGATGCGGTGACTGCCTGTCCCTGCAAGATGTGGGATGTCATGAAGTGTGCCATAGTGCCTGTAATCTGTAGATTTAGTCAGTTCAGTTGGATGTATGATTTTAGAACATGAGCTTCTAAACAAATATAAATGACAAAGTAATCTCTGATAGAAAATAAAGAGTAGAGGCACTGAAAAAGGCTAGAGTTATTATTAGAGATAGATGAACATATTTAAACGATGTGCTGATTCAGATTTCTGTCTCTATTCATAGCTACCCAGATCACAGAATCACAGAATGGCAGGGGCTGGAAGGGACCTCTGAAGATCATCTCATCCAACCCAACTGCTTGAGCAGACACACCCAGAGCAGGGGGCACAGGAATCCATCCAGGTGGGTTCTGAATGTCTCCAGGGAAGGGACCCCACACCCTCCCTGGGCAGCCCGTGCCGCTGCTCTGGCACCCGCACAGGAAAGAAGTTTTTTCTCGTATTGAGGTGGAACTTCCTGTGTTTCAACTTGTGCCCATTGCCCCTTGGCCTGTTGTTGAGCACTATTGAAAAGAGTCCAGTCCCATCATTCTGACACCCTCCCTTCACATGTTTATAGGTATTGATGAGATCCCCCTCAGTCTTCTCTTCTCCAGGCTGAACAAACCCAAGTCTCTCAGCCTTTCCTCATAAGGGAGATGCTCCAGCACCCTGATCATCTTTGTAGCTCTCCACTGGACTGGCTCAAGGTGTTCTGGGTCCTTCTTAAACTGGGGAGCCCAAAACTGGACACAGTACTCCAGACGTGGTCTCACTAGGGCAGAGCAGAGGGGGAGGATAACCTCCCTCGAGCTGCTGGCCACACTCCTTTTAATGCACCCCAGGATACCATTGGCTTTCTTGGCCACAAGGGTACATCGCTGGCTCATGGTCAGCTTGTTGTCCACCAGCACTCCCTCATCCTTCTCAACAGAGCCACTTTCCAGCAGTTCAGCCCCCAGCCTGTACTGGTGCATGGGGTTGTTCCTGCTCAGGTACAGGACCCTGCACTTGCTCTTGTCGAATTTCATGAGGTTCACCTGGGCCCAGCTCTCCAGCCTGTCCAGGTCTCACTGGATGGCAGCACAGCCTTCTGGTGTATCAGCCCCTCCTCCCAGCTTGGTATCATCAGCAAACTTGCTGAGGGTACGCTCTAACCCATCGTCCCAGTCACTGATGAATATGTTGAACAGGACTGGACCCAGCTCAGACCCCTGGGGAACACCACTAGTGACAGGCCTCCAGCCAGACTCTGCCCCATTGATCACGATCCTTTGAGCTCTGTTGTTGAGCCAGCTCTCTGTCCACCTCACTGTCCACTCTTCCAGCCCAGGCTTCCTTAGCTTGCCTGTGAGGATGCTAAGGGAGACAGTGTCGAATGCCTTGCTGAAGATCCTGAGTAGTTTTTCAGCTCAGGAAAATTTAGTTAAGGACTAGCTCAGATCAGCCTTACTCTACAGCTCTGCACCTTCCCCTTCTGTCCTTATCCCCCTTTACTTTTCAGTGTACTTGCTCACTCTTGATTTTGCTTGTGAAGAAGCTAGGCAGAGAACTAGTGGAATTAATATGACAATTGCTGATACACCATTGCTTGCTTCCCATACCTTTATAATGAAAATCACACTGACATGTACAGACAGCCAAGCCCTGCTTAAATAATCTTGCCCAACTTTGCTCTGCCAGACTACAGTACGTGACATGGCACACTTGTGGCCATTTCTGCTGTAAGCAGAAGAAGGGCTAGGAGGCACAGTTGTCTGCAAGGACATCTGTCATCTCAGGGGAGAACAACCTTATAATCTCTTGTACTGCAGGATTACCTGTGAGCTTAAGCCATGGATAAGGGCTAGTGGCAGGCCCTAGCTCAACTAAAATCCAAGATTAAACTCTGTAGAGGATTGCTTGGGTAGGCAGAAGCTGGGGAAAAATTTCCTCTCCATGGGGAAATGGAATAGAGAATTAAGTTAGCAGGGCTTATGAGCAAGCAGAAAAACATCAGGAATAAAAGTCTGAAGAAGTCGGTGCCAATTATTAGGTTAGGAAAGATATTTGAGTAGGAAGCAGGTCAGAACTAAAGCAGTTTAGATGTCAATGAACAGCACTTGTTTGTGCTTTTTGGATACAGAAAACTAAAACGTTAACCTAAGCCATGACAGACTTCCTATAAAGGATGGGACATCTCTTAACTAGAGACATGGATAGGAATAAAATAATACCCATTTATCCACCGTCTCCTTTTCCGCACAATACTAACAATAAAGTTTGATTTGTGCAGTGAACATCCCCTCAAGGAGTTTTACAAAGTGAGAGTGCCACAGCTTCTCAGATTTGATAAAACCTATTCTATACAAACGAACAACATCAATACAGAGAAGCTGCAAAAACACGTTAGCAATTGCTGAGAATGTCAGCTAGTGATCCTGATCAGTCAGTACTAGCCACTTCTAAAAACTGTCTCCTTTGAAAGTAACTGCTGTTATATATATATTATGACACAGCACCATACCTCCCCTTGATGTTGTGCATTGATTGACTGCACTGGTACTTGAGCACTGCCCATCATCTGACAGGACAGATGTCTTCAAAGCATGGGGGCAGGAGTAATACTGTGCCACCTCAACACCTCTGAACAGCACTTATGATTCTTTACTGTCATGATTATCTGCTTCAATAGTGATAACTGGATAGTGATAACTCTTATAAAAACGTCATACTCTCTTATATGTGAAAATTTAACATATCACATGCTCTTGCAGCTCACAGCTTCATATAACGACACTTAGCAACCATGATCATGGATAAGGTCCTTCTTCTCAAATATATGCTTCTTAAGGAAATGTCTTATGCTGAGGACAATTTTTGTTGTTACAACAATATGTGCTCTCACTAAAGAAATATTTATAAGATGGAAGAGGTAATAAAAAATACATTTTAAGAATTCTGAGACAGAGATTTTTGGGGCAGTCTAGAATCATAGAAACATAGAATCATTAAGGTTGGAAAAGACCTCTAGGATCATCAAGTCCAACCATCAACCCAACACTACCACGTCTCCTAAACCAGGCCCTGAAATGCCACATCTACATGTCTTTTAAATACCTCTAGGGATGGTGACTCCCCAACCTCTGGCAGCATGTTCCAATGCCTGACCACTCTTTCAGGAAAGAAATTTTTCCTAATATCCAACCTAAACCTCCCCTGATGCAGCTTGAAACCATTTCCTCACATTCTATCGCTAGTGACCTGGGAGAAGAGACCAACACCCACCCTGCTACAACCTCTTTTCAGGTAGTTGTAGAGAGCGATAAGGTCTCCCCTCAGACTCCTCCATGCTAAACAACCCCAGTTCCCTCAATCTCTCCTCACAAGACTTGTTCTCCAGACCCTTCACCAGCTTTGTTGCCCTTCTCTGGACATGATCCAGCAACTCCATGTTCCTCTTCTACTGAGGGGCCCAAAACTGAACCCAGTATTCAAGGTGCGGCCTCACCAGTGCCAAGCACAGAGGCATGATCACTGCCCTGATCCTGCTGGCCGCATTATTCCTGATACAAGCCGGGATGCTGTTGGCCTTCTTGGCCACCTGGGCACACTGCTGGCTTATTTTCAGCCAGCCATCAACCAACACTCCCAGGTCCTTCTCTACTGGGCAGCTCTCCAGCCACTCCTCCCCAAGCCTGTAGCGCTGCATGGGGTTGTTGTGACCCAAGTGCAGGACCCAGCACTTGGTCTTGTTCAACCTCATACAGCTGACCTCAGCCCATCGATCCAGCCTGTCCAAGTCCCTCTGCAGAGCCTTCCTACCCTTGATCAGATCGACACTCCTGCCCAACTTGGTGTCATCCGTAAACTTATTAAGGGTGCACTAGATCTCCTCATCCAGACCATTGATAAAGTTATTAAACAAGACTGGCCCAAGATGAGAACAAAAAGTATATTTACACAAGTTTTGTAACAATCTGCATTTTTTTTCCACAAAAGTTTTCATTTAGCAGCAGTAGGTGTTGCTGTCTTTGCAGATGATTTGTGGATAATTTAAACCCAGAACCTCTTGTCTTCTCAGCCTTCTTCAGGGATCACCAAACCGCTCCCCTGCCTTGTCCTTTTGGTGTTATTACCCAGATCTCCTGCAAGTCTCTGATATTGAGGTCATTACCTGAGGCTAAACACTTTACACATGAAAATATTATTTCTTCAAAGATATTTTCTTTCACTGTGCTCACACTCATATCCAACATAGTGTCCCATGCAAGCACAGGAGACCCTGAGAAGCATGCCACCTTCTCCACAAAGGTTGCTTAAATCAAGCTACCCTAGAGGACAATGATGGGAAGGAATGCAGTTTTTCATCTAGTTTTTTAACTTTTCAGTTGGCAATTGTTGAAACTGTTATCTTCTCCTGGACAAACTCCTACCTGTATAAGCTTTTCTAGTGTTACTCCACTACGGAGAACAACCAGCAGTTTTGACTGCTAGCATGATATTCAGACTTATGCTAGCAGAATACCAGTGCACAATGTAATGATAATTAAATTAGCTTTTAGCGAAACAAGCATAGAAAAGTGTGATCATTTGTGCAGACAAAAGCATTTCTTAGTGAGTATCTCACATAGATTTGTTGCAATACTGCAACAGCTCTACTTTTAGTAACACTGTCTCACAGGAACTTGTATTTCTTCTACTGCTCTGGCTACCGCTTTTGCACTGGAGAAATAAAAGCGTGGTACAAAGAACTCTGAAAGGCAGGCTTGCACTGCAATTTAGAGAATGACTTTTGAAGTAAGCGATGCCATTTTGCCTTTGTACTTCCATTTTAAAAGTCAGAAGATTCATAAGTGACCTTGGAAAATGAGTAAAAATAAGGCAAAATCCACACCCTGTGGCTATAAACAGAAGTTCTCCTTGCCTAGGGAGACAAGGCTCTTTCTTTGCTTGAAGTGGGTCAGAAAGGTGGGTTCAGACAAAGATTTTTAAAGGCCAATAGTAACCATAGATCTTCTATTCTGACCTTGAGTACAGCCCAGCACAGGAATACACATGCACATGAGCACACAACCCCTCACCCCCCTTAAACTTTCATATATTATTTCAGCCATTTTCCAAAAGTTGTCTGGCTACAACAAAGAATAAAAAACATCACCTACCTGCCTGGGCTGTCTATGAAATGTGAACATTGTTCATTATTCCTCTCATGTATAAGTAAGTGCACTGTTCACATACACATGCTTATTTCCCATAAAACTTTCCAGGGTATGGGTCTGGAATGCCTGTGTTTCTCAACTAATTGACACTTTCCAGGGTGACAGATTCCCAGCTTCAAAAAGAAAAAACTGGCTATAATGGACTTCAAAATCCTGTATGAAAGTAAGAAAAGAAACCTGTGCTTCTTTCTAAAAGTCCAGATTATCTCCCAAAGCCAGTTTCTCTCCAGAAGCAGGACCCCTACCAACAAGCTTCAATTTAGCTGGTCCAAGAGGGTGAGACTCAAGGACATGCACTCTTGCTCAGAGCTGGTATTGACTAGTACTGGTACTGGTGTCCACCCCACACCTAATCTACCAAAGTAACCAGGTTTTAGGCACAGGAAGAAGAGGATGAAGTAGATTAAGAGTGGTGTTTTTCCATTTTCCTATAGTTTTTTGAAAAATCAGTTTCTCATACTTGTTTTAAGGCCCAGTGGAGATTTTCCTTTGTTTATTGGCAGTGAACTCAGCCAATCTGAAATTTTTATTCATCTATAAAATTAGATACAGATGCTAACACGTCTTACTGCAGGGCAATACAGACAGGCACAAGCAATCCAGTTTTCTGGCAACTCCAGGCAATTTCTTGATGTGAGTGATGAACCAACAGACTAGACATGATGCTTTGTTGGACCTGCTACTCACAAACAAGAAAGAAGTGGTGAAGATCAAGGGCATGTTTGGCTGCAATGACTATGAGACTATGAAGTTTAAGGTCCTAAAAGAATTCAGCAAACCAGAACTACAACTGTGGACTTCAGAACTGCTGATTTTGGCCTTTTCAGGGCTTCACAGCTCTCTGCAGGAGCTTGTAGGAGGATGGCAGTACCCACAGAAGGGATCACTGAGACAAGGAGCACTTAAGCCAGTTAAACATATAGAAGCCTGTAGGACCAGAAAGGAAAAAGACAAACACTGCACCCATCTTAAAGAAAGGCAAGAAAAGGATGGATCCAGGCAACCTACAGGCCATTTGGCCTCACCACAGTGCCTGAAAGGGGAAGGAGAAAATCGTCTTAGAGCCGTTTCTAAACACACAAGGAACAAGAAGGTAACTGGGAAGAGCCAGCAAGGGTTTACCAAGTGCAAATCCTGCCCAACCAACCTTATTGATTTCTGTGATGAGCTAACCAGCAGTGTGGGCAAGGAAGGGCAGTAGGTGCTATGTTGATTTAAGAAAAACCTTTAACACAGCCTTTTATAGTTTACTTCTCACTAAATTGGTAAGAATGGGGATGGATAGGTGGATAGTAAAGTGAGTGGAAAATTGCCTGGAGTGCTGGGATCAGAAAGCTATCACCGCTGATGCAAACAGCAGCTCTGCAGAAGTGTCCTGCGTCCCTGGGGGGCAGCAGACCGCCAGGAGGCAGCGTTGCTCCTTGGCAGCAAAGCAGCCCCCGCACCCAGGCCTACACCAGCACGGGCGCAGCAGCAGGGCCAGGCACTGATGCTGCCTGCCGCTGGTGAGACTTCACGAGGAGTGCCGAGTCCAGGTCTGGGCTCCTGGCGCATGGCAGACCCTGATGTACAGGAGCAAGTCCAGCAGAGGGTCCCTGCGATGGTCAGGGCTGGAGCCTAGGATGCACCTGGGGAGGTAAAGGGTGCTGGGATGGTTCATCCTGGGGAACAGGAGAGTAGGGGAGACCTCACTGCTGTCTCCATCTGCCTAATGGGAAAAGACGAAGCCAGTCTTCTTGCAAGTGCTTGGTGATAGGAAGATAGGAAGAAGCAACAAGCAAAAGTTGGAACATAGGAAAGCCTGATAAGGATAAGAAAAAGTACCATGAGGGCAGTTAAACACTGGAGCAAGTTGCCTGGAGAGGCTGTGGGATGTCCCATACTGGAGGTGTTTAAGACTCAACCAGACAACTCCCTGAATGACCCCTGCTTTGAGCAGGGGCTTTGATTAGGTGACCTCCAGATGTCATTGCCACCCTGAATTGTTCTGGGTGATTCAGTGATTCTAAACATTTGGGTTACATATATTCAGACAGGAAGCATATTTAAATATTTCAACGCAGTGCCCTTACTTTTTTGTTAAGTTTTGTTACAGTTCATGGTTTTCGTGGTTTTACAAAGCAGATCTAACTTGCACTTGTCAGGTTTCCCTAGAACATATCATGAAGCTGTCCTGTAATCATATGTATAGAACTCTTTGTTATTTAAACCACAAGATCTTTCCAATAATATGATTCCTTCATCAATTAGACCTCAAGTTGCTTCCTTGGCAGGCTGTGTGTCATGTAAACCGTGCAATCCACATACTCTGTCCTTAGCCACGAACTACCGACTCATTAGGAGAACTCAGATTTTTTTTTTAAATTTTGGTGAGGAAGGAGAGATCAAGAGATCAATCAGTGACATGCAAGTGTGTCTGAAAAAAACCCGAAAGTTTTGTCATAATGTCACATTCATAGCCACATTATGTAATTAACTAAAATGTAGTATCTGCTGTGAAAGACTACTTTTCTCATTGTGATATAAAAATTCACCCTATGAGACATAGTCACAAATCTAGTGAAATCAATGGAACAACTGCATTCAAATTTAACGCAGCCTTGATTTTTCTAGTGTATTTTTTGCTGTATTTTGTCAAACTTTGAACAATACTTTGGGCTTAATAATCATCAGAAACTGCTTCCTAACTGAACTTTAGTGTGTGACAGTTATTTGTAAATTAATCACAAGGTGATAAAGTTGTATCCTTTTGTTACTCGAAATCATGCCTATGCTAATTTAGTTGTGGCATTCAAAAGTGGAAAACAGGGATGGCTTGCCGCCATGATGATTTAAAAATATAACTTTTGTTTCTCACTCAAATAGCTCAGATGGGAAAGGGAGGTAGCACCATTTGCTCCAAACCAGTTATCCATAAAATGCTGAGTTTACAGGTATTTAAAGTGTTACTGTGTGAATAATATTCCTGTGTACATATTCTTAGTTTACAGGCACTTGCCATATGGTGTTCCTGCAATTCAGTCTTTTTTCTTTTTTTTTTAAACGTACAGTGCATGTGCTTGTGTCAGTCTCTCCCCGTTGAATTCTGCTCATAATTAATCTCTTGGTTCACGTAATCACCTCTTCTATATATTCTCCTAGTGAAGGATGTGAGTTCTCAGGAGTGCAACATCTCAGGCAGGGAACAAAGGCTTTACCTTCCTCAGTCCATGTTAGAGAGTGCTAATGTGATTCTCTGTAGCTGAGCTTCTTAGCAAAGAAACTGAGGATTTACAGTCCTCCAGCTTTCTCAGCTAAGAGGTTCTTCAAGGCTTTCAAGAGCTGACCTTGCAAAGGACTGTGTTCTTTTAATGCACTCCCTTTTAGACGAGAGCTTACCTGTTTTCTCAGCCTGATGGAGCTACTATTAAAAAGGGTTTCCATGGATACTGACATCAATAGGAAATGAAAGAGGGCTGTCCTGCTTTCTGACCCACTGCAGTTCCTCACTGTTGCTATGGCAAAGCTTACAGATGTCGTTGGTATTTTTTGCATAATCTGATTTAAAATCTACAGCCTGGGCAAAAGTATTCTGTAGGGATGGGTAAATACTTCTGGTTAGAACAAGTGAAAATTTGTGACTGATGACAGTCTTAGAAGGTTTCTTAAACTTTAGGATAATGTGTAAAACAAATTGATTATTCCACTAAGCACCTTTCTCATAAGTCTCTGTCAAAGCCAGAAGGAGATTTCAGAAGAGAATGAATTTCATCACCTATTGAGTAATCACTAATTAATTTGGAATTACACTTTGTCATTTTATAGCGGCTATCCTTTATGGTTAAAGGCAATTCTCAGGTTACAAAGTAGTGAAGAACTACATTTTGGAATTTCCTCATTGTGGACCTAGGTGAAACACCAGGTAAAAAGAAGCTGATCTGACTGGGATGTGGATCTGGCCACACACCCCAGTTTAAACATTTGTGACAAATGGATACTAATATTTTAACATCCTAATATCAAATAATGACTTCTGTTGTTATATAGACTTTATTTTTTTCATTTTATTATTTGATCACGAAGGTATTGAGGAATATAGCAGCATTTCATGAAAAGTATCCTTAAAAAAAAAAAGAAACACTGTTCCCTCACTTTCTCCAAAATGCATGCACACAAAATAAAACAATCCACTTCCCCTGAGATCCACAAACCTTTGAAGTGGCATAGATGGGACTTCTCTAGCAGTTAAGATTTATTGCCTGTGTCCCAACACTTGGAGATGGATATAGGATGTTCTGCCAAGGAGAAGAAATTGAAAATTGGTAGAAGAAATAACTGTAGGGGCACACGAGTCAGAGAAAGGGTCTGACCTCCCCAGTAAGGCATTATTTTATCATTTTATGTCACCTGGATTAGTCTGCTTGTTTGAATCTTCTGTGTGTATGTTTTATTGTTTTATTTCCCATCCTGGTCATAAAGGGCACATTTATTGTTTAGTAAGCAGAATTAGGGTGGCTGCAGTTTACATAGTCAATAGCAGTCAAACACTAAGGTCAGTGTCTATCACATCTTGGAAAAATTGGGGTTAGAGCAGGTGAAATTATCATTCCATTTTGTTTTTATGGCTCTAATAGAAAGCCACAGAGTCCCTGACCCCTGCTGCCACTCATGTCTTGCTCTAATAGCAATGTATAACCTTCGACACTCAATTAAAACAGGAAATAAGGCAAAGAAGGGGTCAGTATGCATGTTTGGCCAATCTGAGCCTTTGGAAAAAAGGTCCAAGAAGGCTTTCAGAGAGGGAGGAAGGGGTAAGAGGGGAGGGCAGGAGGGAGAGCACGAGTGAAAGGGGAAAGGAGGGAGGAAAAGGGGAAACAAAGGAGGAAGGTAGAAAGGAGAAGGGGGGAAAGGGAAGGGGGAAGGAAAAGAAAGCCTTTCTGCATTTGTATGTTGGGTGACCTTAAGTCCTTTAGTGCATTAAAACATCCTGCTGCATGGCAATTCACACACATGCTGTCTCTCTACTAAAAGCACAAGTCTGTCTTCCTGGCTGCCTGTGTAGGACAAGGTTGACACCTTTGGTTTTAGAATTTAATACACAGGCCTTTTCTTCAACTAGTTTTGCTATATAAATGAAAAATAAATTACTTATTTTCCTCTGGTAGTTGTGTGTGAGGGGAAAGCAGGAGGAGAGTCAGCTGATTTTGAAAGCTAACCCCAAGTAATATTGCAAACAATATGGCATCAGCTAAGAGAAATAGTTTCCACATTATCCAGGTATCTGCCACTGGATCTAAGAGAAAAGGAAGCCCTATTATTTGCTCTTACTTGAGAGAATAGGTTTTTCCTAAGAATAAAAGAGTTTTAAGTATCCCTAGTCTAATTCTAGATTTCTATTGTGGGTTGCATACTCTAACAGTTTGTAAGGCTATATGAATCCACAGCAACCACATAATCTTACTTGCAGTAAGCCACAGAAGGTAACCTCATGAATCCCAACATTAAGTCACCAAATTCAGGCTAAGTTACAATGGAAGCTTTAGAAAGCTATTCAGTCTTGATTTAAATAATTTAACTAATGAACCTCCTGGCATGATTCTAACTAAACTTTTTTCCAAGGGTTAACAGGTCTTGCTGTTAGAAAATGCATGCTTATTTTCTATTTGTAATTTTCTAGCTTCAGTTTTTAATTGCTGGACTGTAGATAAATTTTTCACATAAATTATTTTTCAGTTTGCTGAACAAAAATCAAAGGAAAAAATCAGTTTGGGATTGACTAAAATAAAAATTTTTGCTTTCCCTTAAAAATTGAAAACAGATTCATTTTCAGTTACTTTGGAGATTACTTAAAGCTGGTTGACAGTAAAACATAGACATGTTTCAGAACTAAAGTACCACCATATTTTGCAGTAAAGAAAAGCAAATTAAAGTGAAGGTTTGAATTTTCAGGAAAGAGGTGAAGTTTCACTGAAATGGGTCAACAGTTCAGATAACCTTTTTGGGTGAACGACAATTCATTCACCATCAGAAAATACTACCACATCTCTTCCCACCATGCTTTTTTTAGCATGAGAGGAGAGTTGTATATTGACATAAATCTGTTCTTTTCTCTAACCAAGGCAGCAAAGCTCCAGAAGCATTACTAAAGACTATTCCAAAGGAATTCAGAACTGCATTTTTGTATTTGAAGGACCAGCACATGGTAGTTATGACTTACTGTAGGCACCAGTGTGCAGGCAACTGGTGCCAAGTTTAGGTTAGGAATTTCTTTAACCTAACCAGAAACTAAGGAAAGATCCCTCCTACAGTTCAGACACTGTAGCTAGATTTCTGTTCATCCTGTGTTCTTGGAATTCCCATTACAGTTGTGCAAAAGCATCCAGAAAGAACCATGCAATGTATTTTGCCCAGAGGCCTGGAATTACATATGAGCCCACTAACGCATTGCTACATATTTTCTGGTAAACAAAAACTAATTGTATGGCTGGGTAATTAAAGAAAAGAAACAAGAACATCAGACATGCCCTGTTTGGCCTTAAAAATACATGTGTCAATTCAGGGATACACCTTAAGTTAGGAGGCTTCTATAACTTCATGCCAGACTTCAAGCACACACTTAAGTATTTTGCTAGCTCTTGGGGAATTAAATCATTAGCTTCTGGGGTGGTTTACAAAAAAAAAAGAAATGTACCTAAGATGCTATTGTGTAAAGCTGATGTCTTCTTCAGCACTGCGGGGCTAAAATATTTAAAACAAATGCAGATTTACAAGCTTGTGCACAGTCAATGCAAATATTCACACAAATCAAGGGGAGTCAGTTCAATGACTTTATCGTTAATTTTAACAGCTGCATGTGTTACTGCAGATTTTTTGCTGTTTGATCCTCAGCAAGGAAGTAAGGCCACAAGTTCCAGTAACTTCAACAGAGGTCAGCAGAAATTATGTTCTAGCCAGCCCATTTTAGGGTTTAATCATCTGCAGCTTTTTGGGTATTCCTTTCTTGTTCTCACTCTTTTTTCTCCCCTTTTTTCCTTTTTTTTTTTCCCCCATGAAAGAGGCGAAGCCAGACTCTCTGGCTCCTAGGAGTCTCTCTCTCTATGTGAGGCTGATGGGTTGATAGCAAATGATGAGAAATGTTCTGAGTTTGGTTGTCACCACAGCTATCCAAAACTGATGAAAGGAGTGAAACGTAGCTGTTCAGATTGACTCAGCTAGCAATAACTCACATGTTTAATTTGTCAGAAACACTTCTACTGCCACTGGGGAAAGCTGGAACGGAGCTCTGAGTTTCACATGGAAAAAAGTTTTCATCCTTGCTTTTAGTCAAGCAGTTAGATCTGCTCTGCAATGGTTTTCTACCTGAATGGAAGAGTAGGAAGAAACAGGGGAGAAAAGGCCACTGGCTGTTGTGTATTTGGAAGACCCCAAGAAAACCAGTCCCTTTTGTTTTCAACATGAAGCAGTTTACTCTGGTTACAATAGAGCGTTCTCCACAGGTGAACTTACAAATCTAGTCATTGTGGGCCTCTCCACTTCTAATAATCTGTGTTACCATGTTTTCTGTCTTACAGCACAATGTAAACATACCTGCAGACTCCTATCTACAGCTAAGAAAGGTGGAAAACTTTCAAATAGACTTAAGTGTGTATTTTTCTTCTAAGATCTTTTTTTTTTAACTACCTCCTTTATGACTGCATTAGCTCCTCATTTCCTCTATCAGAGAGACTAAAAAGTCAAGAGGCACCAGCCGTTCGGCTAGTTTTAAAAACAGTTTTCTTCCATGTGCTTTTTTCCCATGGTTTTATTAAATATTTGTAAATCGGAGTCAGTTAGCAGTAGTAAACTAATGATCTGCTTATTCGACCAAGTCTCCAGAATCCTCCAAATCTGAGAAACATCTAGAGATGATCTCTTAGAGACCTGACAGTGGAGTTCTCAGACCCTGATCTGCTCTCCTCTTCCATGACTGACGTGAAGCATACTCAAGTCCATGCAATGCTTTCTGTTAACTTCTTGCAGCTTTAACTGGGCTGCCAGTGGAAATAGCCTCACTTGGCAAGAGGAATATTATTATTATGAGAAACTTTGCACTGAATAATACTGGGAAGCATTGCACATCTGCCTTCCTTTTTCAGCATGTGAAAACTATGGACTGAGTTAAGGACAAGGTTCCTTTGAGTTTCCCTTACTTATCGCAGCTACAGTTAAAGCTATTCTGACAAACATTGTTTGTTTCTGTTTTCAAGGATGAAGATAGAAGGAATAACTAGGACTTCTACCTCACTTTAATTCTAATGCTATTGCAGCCCTTAGCAACAGTCCTGTCTACAGCTAAGAAAAAGGGGAGGGAGATTATCTATTAATCTTACGTAACATATAATCCAAATGAGATGTTGTTCTTATGATGTATTAGATCATGCATCACCAGAGCCACCTATCACTCCAATGATGTATTGATGTAATAAATCATAGTGGGATGCACTGATAAAGTTTTACTCAACAGAGAGTGGTGTCCATGTGAAAAGCAGTACTGCAAAAAAGTCAGACAAAAAAAAAAAACAAACAACCAACACAAAACTGTTGCCTGGAACTCTATTCCCTACCACCACAAAATGGAGGAAAAAACTTGCAATTAACTGCCATCCTTAAATAGAAATCTTACTAAAGCAAAATAAGTTTTACCTGCAAAGAGGATCAGGGCTTTGAATGCCCTCAGAGTTAAAATTTCTGCCATCGAAGAACCATTTGTGGAATGTTATTTCACACAGCTCAAAACTGAAATCTGAAGTGGCCAGTTCAAAGTCTATAAGAGATACCTAGCTGAAATTATTTTTATTTGGGTTACACTCATCATTCAGAAATAAAGACTTGAAAAAGAAGAGAGGAAAGAGTTCTGACATGCCAAAGCCTTTTGCTTTGACACTTTCAGGCAAAGCATTTTGATATTTTATTTTGAAATGTTTTGAGTTATGCTTTAAATGTTAGAACACAAAATGTGACTTTGAACCTAAGTAGGTCTTTTTTATTGTTGTGAAAATAAAATATTTTTGATTACTCTAAATGGAAATTTTTTTCAATTGATTTCTTTTTGTGATCATTATTGCTTCAGTTTGCTTTGGAAACTGAAGAAGTGGAAATTTTAATGCAGTCTAATCTCATGTGATCAAAGATCAATTTATTCTGGTCAGTACAGAGCAAACCTTTATACATTAATAGAGAGATGAATGATGATCAGTTATCTATCACAAAAACAGCTGTCAGAGGATTTTCCAGAGAATTAGTCTATTTTTTTTGCAAGTAGGAGAGCTCACACGGCCAAGTGAGAATTTAAATGCTTAGGAATCTGTTCTGCTTTCACCAAAAGCAATGACCCAACTCCCCAGAAGATCAAACCAGATTTTAAACTGTTGAGAACTAATGGCTGCATTTTACATTGACAGTAGGATCTGGGCCTCATTGTCTCTGACAGGTACCTCACCAAGCTTTGCAAAGTCCAATGTCTTTGGAAGATTAGAATTAGAATATTAGAATATTACAATATTAGAATATGTGAGAATCCCCTATATACATTTCGTTAGCACCCTGTCATAATCACAAGGCTGCCTGTATTTGCTATGATGAAGATCCCTGTAAGTGGTGTTAGGTAAACTTCTGATGACAGCGGTTTATTCTGAAGAATAACCAGTTCAGGTTCACATGCACATGGAAGTAACAATTAAGAGTGGTGGCCACAACTCAGTTATACACAGAAGTTTGATGTTAGCACAGATTCCAAAGGAAAGAAATGAACTCACAGAGATCTGAGGCATGAGAAACCATTTGCATACCACCAAATAATAAAATTTACTGAGTACTATACTCCTATAGCACCATCTTAAACTGGCAAAACATGGCTGGAAATCTTACGACAATAGCTTCTCATTACTGTAAGCTTTTGATCATCCTGGTTTACATTAGAAATAATTAGAACAGAATTTCTGATAAAGTTGGGTACTTCTGCTTCTTACCTGGATGAAACTACAAAAAGGGTAAAAAAATAAACCATAAATTAACAAAGAAGTTACAGCAAACTGTTGTGTACCTCAGAAGCTCCTGGATTCCAATATAGCGGGGAGGTCTGAGCAAGTTCTAATATCAAGAAAGTTGATATATATGAGTGCTCAGGCGGCCAAGAAGACCAATGGCATCCTGGCTCGTATGAGGAATCGTGTGGCCAGCAGGAGCAGGGCAGTGATCGTGCCCCTGTACTCGGCACTGGTGAGGCTGCACCTCAAATGCTGTATTCAGTTTTGGGCCCCTCACTACAAGAAGGACGTTGAGGTGCTGGAGCGTGTCCAAAGGGGGCAACTAAGCTGGTGAAGGGTCTGGAGAACAAGTCTTATGAGGAGGTATTTAAAAGAAGGGTAGAATTGGTGCTTGCGGATATGGTTTAGTGGTGGACTTGGCAGGGATAGGTTAGCAGCTGGACTCAATGTTAAGGGTCTTTTCCAACCTTAATGATTCTATGATTCTAAGAAGATAATTCGACTATAGCATGAACACTATCTAAGCACCCTAGAACTGCATATATATTGTTGTCAATCAATAATTTTCCAAAAACATTTTGAAATTGTATAGAGGATTCAGACATTTACTCTTTACTTATTTTAATAGGAGAGTTATTTTTCACACTACTCAGCCACAGATCAGGCTACCTATGGTGGCGTAGTATCTTAAATATAATCTTCTGCGTTCCTTGTGCTTCAATTTATTTGATTAACATATACTTTACTGAAAAATACAAAATACACTCACAATGAAATTCTGGTTCTACAGAGAGCAAGGTGTTAAATGTCAGACTTCTGTAATAGCAGTGTGCAACGACAAGACTTTGAACAAATTAAAGAGGAGATAGTTCATGCAGTAGCCCTTGGGCCAGTCCGGGCAGGACAAGATGTAAAAAATGTGCTCTACACCGCAGCCGGGGAGAATGGCCCTACCTGGAGCCTCTGGCAGAAAGCACCAGGGGAGACCCAAGGTCGACCCCTAGGGTTCTGGAGTTGGGGATACAGAGGGTCCAAAGCCTACTATACTCCAACTGAAAAAGAGATATTGGCAGCATATGAAGGGGTTCGAGCTGCTCCAGAAGTGGTTGGTACTGAGGCACAGCTGCTCCTGGCACCCCGACTGCCAGTGCTGGGCTGGATGTTCAGAGGGAACGTCCCCTCTACACACCATGCAACTGATGCTACGTGGAGTAAATGGGATGCACTGATCACCCAGCGGGCTCGAGTAGGAAACCCCAGTCACCCAGGAATCTTGGAAGTGATGATGGACTGGCCAGAAGGCAAAGATTTTGGATTATCAGCAGAGGAGGAGGTGACACGTGCTGAAGAAGCCCCACTCTATAACAAACTGCCAGAAAAGGAGAAGCAATATGGCCTGTGCACTGATGGGTCCTGTTGCCTTGTGGGAAAGCACCAGGGATGGAAGGCTGCTGTATGGAGTCCTACACGACAAGCTCGCAGAAACTGCTGAAGGAGAAGGTGAATCGAGCCACTTTGCAGAGGTAAAGGCCACCCAGCTGGCCTTAGACATTGCTGAACGGGAAAAGTGGCCAGTGCTCGATCTCTGTACTGACTCCTGGGTGGTGGCAAATGCCCTGTGGGGCTGGCTGCAGCAGTGGAAGCAAAGCAACTGGCAGCGCAGAGGCAAACCCATCTGGGCTGTCACATTGTGGCAAGATATTGCTGCCCGGGTAGAGAAACTGGTTGTAAAGGTACGTAATGTGGATGCTCACGTCCCCAAGGGTCGGGCCACTGAAGAACATCGGAACAACCGGCAGGTAGATCAGGCTGCCAAGACTGAAGTGGCTGAGGTGGATCTGGACTGGCAACGTAAGGGTGGACTATTTCTAGCTCGGTGGGCCCATGACACCTCAGGCTGTCAAGGGAGAGATGCAACATACAGGTGGGCTCATGATCGAGGGGTGGACTTGACCATGGATGCTATGGCACAGGTTATCCACGAATGTGAAATGTGCGCTGCAGTCAAGCAAGCGAAGTGGGTAAAGCCTCTGTGGTATGGGGGACGGTGGCTGAAATATAAATATGGGGAGGCCTGGAAAATTGACTATATCACACTCCCACAGACCCGCCAAGGCAAGCGCCATGTTCTCACCATGGTAGAAGCAACCACGGGCTGGCTGGAAACATACCCCGTGCCCCACGCCACTGCCCGGAACACTATCCTGGGTCTTGAAAAACAAGTCCTGTGGCGACATGGCACCCCAGAGAGAACTGAGTCAGACAACGGGACTCATTTCCGAAACAACCTCATAGACACCTGGGCCACAGAGCACGGCATTGAGTGGGTGTGTCACACCCCCTATCACGCACCAGCCTCCAGCAAAATTGAAGGGTACAATGGACTGTTAAAAACTACACTGAGAGCAATGGGGGGTGGGACATTTAAACACTGGGATACACATTTAGCAAAAGCCACGTGGGTAGTCAAAACAGGGGATCTGCCAACCGAGCTGGCCCTGCCCAGTCAGAGCCCTTACGTACTGTGGGAGGGGACAGAGTCCCTGTAGTGCACATAAAAAATATACTGGGCAAAACAGTCTGGGTTCTTCCTGCCTGTCATGGTTCAGCCTCAGCTGGCAACTGAACACCACGCAGCCGCTCGCTCACCCCCCCACCCCTGTGGGATGGGGAAGAGAATCGGACGAGCAAAAGAACTTGTGGGTTGAGATAAGCACAGTTTAATGATTACAATAAAATGATAATGATAAATGATTATGATAATAATGACAATAATGTTAATATAATAAAAGGGAAAAGGAAGGGAAAGGGAAAACAGGAAAAAAAACACGGAAACACAAACGATACAACCACTCACCACCTGCTGACCGACGCTGCCCATCCCCGAGCCGTGACTGCTCTCCCCTCCCCCAGCCAGCCCCTCCCAGGTAACACACTGGGCATGACATTACATGATATGGAATATCCCTTTGGTCAGTTTGGATCCGCTCTCTTATCTGTGCCCCCTCTCCTCCCACCTTCTTGTGCGCCCGGCAGAGCACGGGAGGCTAGACATGCCCTTGACTAGTACAAGCGCTGCCCAGCAACAGCCTAAACATCTGTGTGTTATCTCAACAGGTTTTTTTTTCCATGCTAATTTCAAAGCACAGCACTATACCAGCTAGAGTGAAGAAAATTAACTCTATCCCATCTAAAACCATGACACTGCCTCAGGCAAAGGCAAACCCATTTGTGGGATTGCTTTTGCTCGAAGACCTGGGTGTGCTTGGTGGGTGATGCAGGAGGATGGAGGAGTCCAATGTGTGCTTCAAGGGGATTTGATCTTGTGTGAAAACAGCCAATGAAGTGAATGGCATAATGCAAACTGCTGTATAATATTGTGTGTCATCTCTTCTGAGGTTGTTACATGTCACATTAATGATATCACAGTACAAATCTCCCAATTAATGAAAGATGAATTTTGATGAAATTTTCCTGGTTTCAGCTGGGATAGAGTTAAATTTCTTCACAGTCACTAGTATGGGGCTGTGTTTTGGAGTTTTGCTGGAAACAGCAGTGATAATGTGGAGATGTTTTAGTTGTTGCTAAGTAGCGCTCACACTAGTCAAGGACTTTTTCAGCTCCCCGCGCTCTGCCGGGTGCACAAGGGGCTGGGAGGGGGCACAGCCGGGACAACTGACCCAAACTGACCAACGGGATATTCCATACCATATGGCATCATGCTCAGGATATAAAGCTGGGGAAGAAGAAGGAAGGGGGGACATTGTGAGTGATGGTGTTTGTCTTCCCAAGTAACCGTTACGCGTGATGGAGCCCTGCTTTCCTGGAGACGGCTGAGCACCTGCCTGCCCATGGGAAGGAGTGAATGAATTCCTTGTCTTGCTTTGCTTCCGTGCACAGTTTCTGCTTTACCTATTAAACAGTCTTTATCTCAACCCATGAGTTGCCTCACTTTCACTCTTCCAATTCCCTCCCCCGTCCCATTGCGGGGAGTGAGCGAGTGGCTGCGTGGTGCTTGGCTGCTGACTGGGGCTAAACCACGACAAACAAGCAAAGTGCAGCAGTGATGGAACGATGACTGACTCGGTATGCAGCAACCCAATGCCACACACACCATCTCTCCCACCCTGGAAGACTGATACGACAGATGGAGCCCAGAGTCATGGACTGGGTGAACTCAATGGGCATTTTTATGGACATTTTACAGGGAAGGTCCATAGACTAAGGGAATGATGTCTGTGTATTTTCCCAAAGGATGGGAAGGGGAGGGGTTGTGGCTGGTGAGGTTGCATTGGATGGTATGGGACCTGGGCATGGTGTAAATGGTGTGGAATAAGGTGGGGAGAATGTGCTGGTTTTGGCTGGGATAGAGTTAATTCTCCTCACTGTAGCTGGTACAGGGCCGATGGCACATTGATGCTTTGGTAGTTAAGTAGGGGCTCAGTGTCACTAAGCAGCGCTTACACTAGTCGGGGACCTTTCCAGCTTCCCGCGCTCTGCCACGTGGGCAGGAGGCCGGGAGGGGCGGGGCCACAGCCAAGGCAGCTGACCCCGACTGGCCAATGGGGTGTTCCTCCCATGCCATGTGACGCCACGACCAGCACAGTAACGGGGGCAGTTGGCACGAGGGGGCGGTTGTGGCTCGGGGAGGGGCGGCGTCGGGTTGGTGGGTGGTGAGCGGCTGCATCATGGGCTGTTGGTTTTGGGTGTTCATTCCACCTTCCCCCGCTCTGGGTTTTGTGCCTCTCTCATTATTTTTCTTTTCATTGCATTACTATTGTTGTTTTTCTTATTTTATTTTAGTTATTAAACTGTTCTTATCTCAACTCACGAGTTTTCTCACTTTTACCCTTCTGATTCTCTCCCCCATCCCACCAGTGAGGGAGTGAGCAAGCAGCAGTGTGGGGCTGCGTTGCCAGCTAAACCACAATAACCAGGTTTTTCCTTACTACCCCCATCCTAAGAGATCACACAATATAGGATTCAAGTGGTAAGACACAACCCTTCAGGATGTTCCCTTATCTGTGGTCACCGATGAAACTAGTGGGTTTTTTTACTGACAATTTTTAAATAAACTTGAGGTATGATGTTTACACTTTAAAAAAAGCCAAGAAAGAACTGCTATGTAGAAAGAAGGGATAAAGGGAGTAAAATCAGTTTCTGGAATTAATTAAAAGATAATATTCACAGAGGAATGGGCCAGTACCACAAATAATTATCACTTGAGATTATGCAGTCAAAAAGGCCAATTAAGGCACCAAATATAGCTAATGAGAATTCTTAATTGATAATTTTTCATGCTCTTGGATTAATCTTGTATTTTACCCTTAGTTCATCACACATACAGAATCATTTAGTCTACTGCCTCTGTGCTCACTGAACAAGAACTGCCTCATACAGAGAATGGGCTTTGAAGAGCAAAGATGCCTGTATGTCCAAAGAGGAAGGCTGCATTATGCTTTAGCCAATATTGCAAAGACAGTGGGGAAAAACCAAGTCCAGGAACTTGCTTCTCTTCTCAATTATTCCTGTGAAAATTAGGACTATGTTCCATGATACCTATGTGGTCACTGCAAGAGATGTCACTGACAAGATACAGCCCAAAGACTCCACTGGCTCTGTACATGGCATACATTTCTCCCTCATTTTTATGAGGCAGACGTCAACACTAAGGAGTGTGGGATCCCTCCACACCCATCTTCTGCTCTTTGCAGCTTGCCAGTTTCTTCTGCCCTGTTTGCTCAGTCAATACTCCATTCAGTATTTGCAACATTAAGCCCACCTGTTTTGAAAATAATTTTATCAAATCAGATGTTACTGATATTAAGAAAAGATAAAAAGTGGGGTCTAATTATTTATGGAGAGAAAAGAAAAGGAAACCTTTTTGTCTGAAGCTTGTAAACATATTTCTTGGATGTCCATAGTGATCATGTTCACAGACAAGATACCAGACATAAGCCAAGGCACAGTGACAGACTTGCATGCTCTCCATCAAAAGCATAATCTTTAATGAACGATAGTAAAGTAAGTGCATTTTACTTCTGGCTTTCGTCCTCTTCATCCATGACAAAAAAAAGGCAAAACTTTAATAAAACTTTTAACCTTTCCGCCTTAGGTTTTATGTTAATCTTGGGGCAGGTGTGGACTTATTGGGTGGTCCTGCCTTGGTGGAGGTGAATCACTTCATCAAGACATTGGAAGCCAGGTCTTTGCACCAGGATGAACAGCATACCCACTCCTGAAAGGATAGAGATTCAGCGTTAGCCAAACAAAACTATACTAAAGGAAGGGAGAGAGAAAAGCGACAGAAACTCTCAAGAGAAGACCTAAGAAAAGGGTAAATAAAAATCAGTGGATTTTTATATTACTCCTGGACTCAGTCTTCCTCTCATACCTGTCTGCAACTTGCATCCTTACCATTCTTCTTTTATTATATTGCGATCTCTATGTTGTCTTGGTTCAAGGTGCTGTTTTTTACCTCTTCCCTGAGAAGGGCAGGCATGCCTGGCGTCATTGCTGCTCTTGTCACCACTGCAAGTTTCAGCTTTACCTATTCCCTCTGCCAGCCTCCCTAAGCACTGTCTCCTCAACACTTCAGTACTGACTGTCAGGGAGGTAATGGAAATATTACTTCACCGAAGCACCTCTGGATGCAAAGTTGTGCCATCCTCAGGCTCAGCAGATGAGAATGTAAACTAGGGTGACCCTTCAACCCTGGTATTCCAAAGCCTGTCTTCTTTGGATACGTGCTCCAGGCAACCCCCAGCTCCTATGGGCACCCTGGCATTCAGGGCATGTCTGTACAATTCCTCTGAATTTGCTCCAATTTAAATCAGGAGGCTGTAGGAGTAAATATAAATTGTGAATAGCCACAGAGCAAAAACAGAAAATCTTGCAAGGTATTGACCTGAGAACGTTTCACATAACGTGTGGCACTGGAGAGCCACTGCTCAATTTTAAAAGTCATTTAGCAGCTCAGTGGCACGTCTGCCTGGCACAACGCATGGTCAGGCAGCAGTCCCTCAGGGGGCACTGGGCGAATTAGCTCTAGAAACAGAAGCAACACAGTTACAACATGCAGTCACTGTCCAGGGCAACCAGGCTTGCAGCAGACCACAGCTGTTCAGCCCTCTTCAAACCGTGAACCAAAACAACTATTGGAGCCTGGATCTGAGTCTCCCTGCAGCTATTCATTGCACTTTATCACCCATGCTAGTCTGGAAAATAGCTGATACGTAGTTAACACAGTATCAAGTTATATGGTATCGATGGTTCAATGAAAGCCAGTGGGATTTTGCCTCCTACCTAGCTTAAACAGCATAGTAAGAAAGAGTTGAGCTAATACTTACCTGACGTATAAAACAAAATTCTGCTGTATTGGCAGGATTGCGACCAGCAGATCAGTATTGCAGAAGAAGCTTAGACAAGAAATGCAACACATTTAAGGATGTTACATAGGCAATATGTTAGCAAAAGTCACTTGCCTTGCTAAAATAAGGTAAATTTTGTATTAAAAGAAAATGAAGAAGGAAGACAGAAATTTAGCTCGCCAGTTCAAAATTGACCCATAAATTCAATAATGACTTTTTAAAATTGTTATTTCCAACTGTTACCCAAGTTAAAGTAAAAAATGCTCTGCTTTCTAATTGCACGTCACTGAGGTTTTGGGCTGTTGCTTGTCATTTCTTTTCATTTCTCATTCACTGAGAAGTTCAAAGGCTAAAGTGTGTCTCACCATTTTCAGGCACTAATTAGAGCTTCTCTTAATTGTAGGAGGGACAATATCAGACTAATGCCAGTCAGCTTGTCTAAGATCACAGTCCTGCTAATACTCCAGGTGGTGTAGCTTGTTCTCTCATTATGCTTAATATAATTGTTGTGGATTTTTACATTATATTTTCAGGTACTGTACTATTTAGGTTTGAGTTTAAAGTTAAGTTACAAAAATTACATTACTGAAAATATAAGTAGTGGCAGAAACTTTCTTGTTGATCACTTAGCACTCTGGAAATTTTCATCCCTAATTCCCTTTCCATTATGAATAATCCCATTACACCATTCATTTATTCTAACCCCCAAAAAAGTGATTGCATTCTAGAAAAAGCAAGGCCTATATCCTCTTCTGCTGTCTAGATGACTCCAAGGCAAAACAACTGACTTGAATCAGAAACTCATTCTTGCACAGTTCTTTCTGATCCTTTTATCTCCCCCCCCAGTGTTGCAGACTCTACATCTTCAGAGATCAAAGCCTTCTTGCAGAGAAGGGACAAATCTGAACACTTCTTGAAAGCACCTTGGTTTTCCAAGATTATGTTTTCCCCTTTAATCTATCATACCAGGTCATATGCAGGAGGGCTATAATAAAAGCAGATAATGTCTCATGATCTTCTCAAAACTAGTAACTTTAATTAGTAGACAGAGAAACAAATCAAGACTAAAAAGATTTAAGAGTACATATATCATTGCCTATTTCACCAGAAATTTTACTTTCTCCTTACAGCAGATGGAACAAAACAGAACTTATTGCCATTCTCCAGCAACACAAAGCACTTATCAGCTGGTGTCTCCTACTGGGCTTTCTCCATTTTTCCCTTTTCCTACTCACACTGGCTTTTACGTTTTCACATTAGAGCAAAACTGAATGTTTAAGAAGTCCTGCTCTGATATTATCTTTTAATGATAGCTAAATACAAGCTATTAAAGCGTACTTCCTGTGATGTAAAAAGAAACTGTTCCCATGATAGCTCCATGGAGTTATGATTAAAAGACTCTGCAAGAGTGACAGATCCAGACTTACCATTCATTTTTAAATTACCACGATAATCACTGGAGTCAATATATTCTGTGTGCTGTCTTTCAGCCAGGCAAGCTCAAGAGAGACTAGGAGAAAACACAGTAGACAGTGGGGTTTCTAAATCTTTCTCTTCTTTTCATTCAAATCTATTTACCTGCTGTACTGCATCACAAGGGACTTAAAAAGACCTCCCTGCTTGCTTCCTTCTGTCGGATACAGTAGTGCTTAACTGAAGTTATGCATCCTGGAAGAGCCTACACAGCAATGTGTTTCCGTTCTCTGCAGCACACACCTGAGGGGTGGCAGCACTCTGAAGATCTTTCCAAGTCTTGGCTGAAGCCAGCAAAGGTTATAATGGAGTTGCTTCTTCTGTGGTTTGGCATGAATTAACCCACATAGTAAAGCCAACATAAGAAAGATTCAGTGCTTCATTGCTAACTCTCCATAGTTAATTACACCGGAATATTTTTACATCAGCTTGTTTTACCTCAAGAAGGGGAAATTCTCAGCACCATTATCTTATTTATATCAAAACCAAAAAAAAACCAGTATGTAGAGTAGCAGATGATAAGCCAAATTTATAACAGTGGAATTTGAGGGCAAAAGGAACAATATACTAGCTCAAATGGTAACCAGAAACCTTGAAACAGAAGTCTCCATCAGAAACACTGAAGATTTCTGTGCACACAATGTGCAGTGGAAAGACAAAAGCCTCAAAGCTTGGATACTTCAAGCAGGTTTTTCTTGTTAGACCAATGATTATCTGCAAAGGCACCTTCCTATGGATACTCCCTACTGGAAGGTAAAATAAACTGCACGCACATGTTGCTTTTCAGCATAATGCAAGTCCACCTTTGTTTTACAGCCTGGTAGGTTTAGTGAGCCTGGTTTCAGCAACAAATACTTGAGACACTATACAATTTTGCATGAGCAATAGCAAAAGTTTTAACTCTAGCTCTGATGAAGGTCTGATAGTCTGGTAAAAACACTCCTGTGTTCCACCTATAATTCATTACTTTGTATTTTGCTTATAAAATGATCTGGGCAACATTATATTAACAATATTTGCAGTAAGAATAATCTGGGAATACATGGAGGGAGTACTCAGCAGCAGGAAGCATCCCTGCTAGTAAAGTACTTGTAGCACTTCTAAAGTACAGTGTCAGATCAACTTTGATCCAATTATTGCTATTAAACTCTTAAAAATCTCCAAGAAAAAAGGAATTGATAACAGGATTTTTCACACTTTTTCTTTTTTTTTTTTTCTATTCATGGAGTGGGAGGAAGCTTTTTTATTCAAGCTAACTTCAGGTCTTTATAAACAAACAAAATGGTCAGTTAAATTGATTTTGACTAAATAACAAAGCACCCAAAACTTTCTGCACAGTCTCTCCATTCCTTCAATATGACTTTACTCTTCTAATACTAAATAAGCTTGTGTGGCCTTTTGACTACAAACATCATTACCTTGTCATGTCTTTAGCACTAATGTTTGTATTTACAAGTACCATAATGGTTTCTACTTAATGCTTTTATTTAAAAAAACCCCAACCATTAAGTTCATAGAATCATAAAGTCATAGAATGGTTTGGGTTGGAAGGGATTTTTAGAGGTCATTAGTCCAACCTCCCTGCAGTGAGCAGGGACATCTTAGGGTTTTCTCTAAGGACATCTAACAGAGACAGTTAGGCAACATGTCAGTGTACGGTCTACTTTCTCTATTGACTCTCCTCTTACTCAACTTCTTCATTTACCCTTATGTTTAAGGTAATTTCTTAGCTACTTCCAGTGTCATTTCAGTTGTAAATGCATCTTCATTGCCTTTCTTTCATGACAGTAAGTCCTCTGGCCTATTCAAGGAGTTGACAAGTCACCACCGATTTACAGGTGACCCATCTTATTAATCAGGTGTTTGTCCTGGCTTTGCTATAATTCCGTTGTTGATAACTCTTGATAATTCCTCTATATCTTCTCCAAAAGGCATATTTTCTATCTATTAGCTATTAGTAAAATTGCTGGCCTTGTCAGAGCACTATCAACTAAACTCCCATAAAACTAAAATCAAAACAATATTTGGGGAAAAAAAAATTAACTCTGATTCAGTGATCAATCCTAGTAAATGTTGTAGTAATGATATTACTCATTAACAAGTACTACAGCTGTGGGTCTTTAAATGGAAAGGTCTCTTAACTTGTTCTTTTCTTTGTGGCAGTCATGGAAGAGACAAAGCAGCAGTGAGAGAAATACCTACAGCATAGCTATTTCCAATCTGCCATGGTATCCACGAAAGATTTCTTTCCTCTTGCAACTCTCAGTAGAACAGGAGCTCCATGGTGGCTGGCTGCATAGACCATGCAGGTAGAAATGATAGGTGAAGGCAAGAGCTTCCTGCAGCAATGACCATGAATTTGCTGTGGGAGCAAAACTTATTTGACTGGGCTGTGCATCATACAGTGTGTGCAGCTGTGGCTCCTTGCAAGTACTGTGTGGCAGGAGAGATAACATCATACTATCCAGAGAAAAATAAAAGTTACTGCAGCAAAGCAAAGGTCTGTGACACCTGTAAATTTTAAATGTACCCAAAAGGATGTAATAATCCTTGAATCTCAGTACAAAGGTACTAAAATAGTCAAACTGACAGTAGTATGCAAGTATTTTCTAACATTGCAATGCCATGGCCAAATGCAACTTTACATAACTATACGAGCAAGGTGATCACCCCTGGGGGAAATACGGGTGCAGCTGCCCATAAGAGAGATCCAGGAGCAGAAGTTGCCAGACAAAGGACAAGATAAGCACAGGGGAATGCAAACAGACTTGACATCCTTCTGAATAGACAAGGATTACTAGAAAGAGGAAAGAAAACAAGATAATCAGTAATTAAGCAGAGATCTCCTTTCAGGCAAGGGGCAACAGCCTAAAACCATTAGGACTCAGCAAGGAAAGCTCGAGGGAAAAAAAAAGAGGGCAAACCCACTCTGGCTCTGGCTTCTCTTGTTCAACATCTCTCAGGCCTGATCATGGTGACCTCCATGACCACGTGCCACCATGTACCCAGCCATCAGCCCTGACTGTATGGCACTAGTCCCTCAGTATTGCACCCTCACAGTGCACTCCAGACATTAGTGTGGAAGATGTACATCTTTGTATATGTAGTTATGATGACCAATACTGTTTAAGAACTCATCATTACTAAGGGTCGTCTTGTGAATGAATTAATTTAGCAAACCTGTTTTTAGAGTTTAAAACCGACCTGATTCATCAGTCTTCTAAATACTCCACCACAGCAATCTCTGTAACTGCCTAACTGATATGTGTGTATATATACACAGATGTAAATTCAGTTGTAACAGTATCTTTACATTTATTAGCAAAGAATTCTAGATGTCTAATGCTTTCCTTCAAGAAGGCAGCAATGAAACATTGATTTCTACTTCTGAAAACAGAATTACAAAGGTAGCTGCTTTTAAAACATACATTACATGAAGTGGCTGAAAATCTGTTTGCCTTGTGGGTCCATGAAGCTCCACTCACTTCAGCAGAATTGTAAGATTTAAATCAGCTGAATTCTGGCATGTGTCACTTACTATTTTATAAATAACATATTGGTAAAACCTGTATATTTGCAATATTACCTCTCCTTGTTGAACACCAACAGAAATATGTGGAAGCAAAATAGTTAATGTCTCACAGGCCTTGGCAGGACTCACTAGTAAGGAAACATTTGCAGCTAATGGTCTCACCAGTCAGCACCATTTAATTAACAAAGGAATGTATTATTTGTAAAAGGGTGTAGTTTCTGGAGCTTCCTTGCTTGGAGGATTTCAGTAGCTGTTGTTATTTACCACCTCCTGCTTAATCTAACAGGGTTTGGTGAGGAACAGTTGGTACATCCTAAAGGTATATAAACTCCATAACTGCCCCATTTGGGGGTAGTTCACATCAGCAGAGGCTGCCCTGCTGCTGCTCCATGGCCTCTCATGCACCTATAGCAATAAGCCACTTCTGCTTTGACCTCATGTAAATTGAATCCCCATTATTTCCAGGTGAGACAGTGCCATGACTTAGACTTCCATGTCCTACTTGGCCAGGGAGGATGGCATGCTGCTACCTGCCAAAACCACCTGCCACCCCGCAGAGAGGTACTGCACCTCCTGAAACCTCTCCTGGGGCTTCAGCTGAGTGTCATCTGCAGCTCTGACAGTGTGCAGGGATGGCTGCACCCCAGCTTTTAACAGATGTCAGTCCAGAACCCAAGTGCTGGTTTCCAGTATAAGCCTCTTCGGGTGCCGATGCTATCAGCCCAACCTCGACCACTATGGTGGGCTTGGGATAGATGTTGTGACTGGGACGACCCTCCCATGGGTCTTGTCTCTTTTCCATTAAGTGTCTGGTGTCTCGGACTGGAGAAACACCTCAGCAGCAGAGACTGAGAGCTGATACACAGGTGGCATGGGTTCCCTGATTGAAATGTGTAAAAATGGGGACCGGACAACCAGGGGAAGTCCCAGTACCCTGAAAGGGACTCCGGGATATGTTATGTGTACGTATTACTCTGCTAAAACCTGCAGGTAGGTATTTTCGTATAGAAGGTACCCCACCTTAGATAAAACAGTGCACATAGGGTGTGCCTTGGGGTCCAGAGGACCTAAGACACCTCAGTTTCAGTAGGATGTATTTATTTGTATGAGGATTCATCCAAAAGAAAAACAGGATCCCAAGCCAGGAGAATCAGAATTAGATAGAGCTATCGTAAAAATTCTGCCCGCAGTAGAAGAGATGGGTAATGCTGTTTCAGCCTCACAGTTAGAGGTAAAACAAAGCATCACAGGTAGCCCTGCAAAACAGAATGGTATTAGATTACGTACTCATTGCTTAAGGAGGTATATGTGTATTAGTTAATACCACTTCTTGTACATATGCAGACCACGATCAGAGAACAGAAATGAATGTACATATAATTCAAAATGAACTACAGGTGCTACATGAAAAATCTGGAAAAAAACTTTTTTGTCTGGTGAGGATGGCTCCCAGACATAGAAGGAAGGTTAGGAAAAACCACCTAAAACAGCACTGAGTATAATTTATTGGGATTTTTATTTTTGGTGGTTGTGTATGTATTGGTTCAGTTGATCTTACACAGTGGCAATTTGATCTTACAATGTGGCAAATTGGTATGTGAGAAGATGCAAGGAGGCATGCCTCAAGCAGAGGCCAGAATAATGATGCTGAATCTTTTGGGGGATGTGGAAGAAGAGAAGGGAAGGAGTGATTTGACTAATGACCATACAGGATTATATGGCCTGTTGTGGGGCACCACTGAAAAGAGTCCAGCCCCATCCTCCTGACACCCGCCCTTCAGATATTTAAAGGTATTGGGGCATCCCCCTCAGTCTTCTCTTCTCCAGACTAAACAAACCCAGGTCTCTCAGCCTTTCCTCATAAGGGAGATGCTCCAGCCCCCTGATCATCTTCGTAGCTCTCCACTGGACTTGCTTGAGCAGTTCCCTGTCCTTCTTGAACTGGAGAGCCCAAAACTGGACACAGCACTCCAGATGTGGTCTCACTAGGGCGGAGTAGAGGGGGAGGATAACCTCTCTCGACCTGCTGGCCACACTCCTTTTAATGCACCCCAGGATACCATTGGCCTTCTTGGCCACAAGGGCACATTGGCACATTGCTGGCTCATAGGCACGGCATCTGCAGCCCTTCTACTGTACTCTAGTCAAGAGAAAAGTGGTGTTAGAGTTTAAGTCTCAAAGGGGGAAATATGAAAGCAAAATAGTTAATGCCTCATAGGCCTTTGCAGTCCATATTAGTTAAGAAACATTTGCAGCTAATAGCTTAGCCAGACAGCACCATTTAATTAACAAAGGGGTGGATTATTTATAAAAGGATGTACTGTCTGGAGCTTCCTTATGTGAAGGATTTCTTTACTCACTGTTACTTTCTACCTCCTGCTTATCTAACATGTTTTGGTGAAGAACAGGCTGTTTACCCTACAGGTATATAAACCCCATCACTGCCTCAGTTATCCAGAGCTCACATCAGCAGAGGATTTCATGCTGCTGCTCTGTGATCTCTCCTATAGCTATAGGAATAAACTGTTCCTGCTCTGACCTCATCTAAATCGTACTGCCATTACTTCCATGACAAATACATAATATCATGCAACCTGAGCTACTAGGGCCAGCCTACTTACTGGTTTCACAGTTCTCCACTTTTAACATCAACTGAATATATTAAAATATCCTTTATTATGTTTTCTCTACTTTTTTTTTTTACTTATCCTTTTTTCCCTTAGTACCTGTTTTTCTCTGCCTTTCTGCAACAATTTAAAACCAATCTAACCTTAGGCATTAATATATTACATGAACTAGTCCTGAGTCATGCGCATAGCAGAGCAATACTTCACTAAAAAAATCATATGTTGTTCTAACCATGACTGAAATACAAAGGGATATCTTCAATAGCACTTTTAAAAAACTACGCCTACCCTAATTCCACCACTTGACTTTTTGCATACACAGGAGTAATTTTATCTAAACACCATATAAACATGAGTGTAACAGAACAAGATATGTCAGCATTTCTTGCGGTACTTATCAGTAATTGGAAGATGGATGGATGAGCTAGACATTTGTTTTGGCCTTCTAAACTACAAGCCACATATCCCTATAACCTCTAGTGCAGTGCTTGTTGCATGTGCAAGTACCTTATGCTTAAGTACTGCAGGAATGTGGTTAAGTAGCAACAACTTTTTCAGAAAGCAATATATATTGATAGAGAAATGAAGGCACACACTGGCATGCAGAAAGAAACAAGTTGACCATATCTTCCAACATCAGTAAATGAAACTCAAAACACTGAAATCTACACTCCATTTATTTAAAAAGAGTTCAGATGCTTATAAAAGCAAGCTCAACCTTAAGATCTTTTCAAATGGGATTTTCAGTGGGACAAATTGCATGAATTCATACTTCCCTTTATCCTTTCTTGGTAATGATGAGTTATAAAAAGCAGGATATAATCTATGCAAACTGTTCCTGCATCAGTCCACATAACAGCAGATGAGAATTCATGCCACAAATATCCATTGCATCTATCTTGTTTAAAGATGTTCTCAGCAGGGTAATATATGCTGCTTTTCTCACTCTACCTGAAAAGAAAATCCTTTGAATCATGAAGAGAAAGGAATGAAAAAAGTTTACGTGGTGGTTGCCCATCTATGTTTACTGAGTGCTGTAACTTTAAAAAGAATCTATTGGTGATATCGTGAATTACATTACTAATTAATGCCTTATTTATAGCACATCATTAAACAAAAATCTTGTTTTGGTATAGTAAAAGTATAAATACTGGTTGTTAACTCTGAGTTGCACTATTTGCTTTTCTTCCCCTTTGCCATGACGGCCTAACTACCAGATACTGGCAGTAATTAACCATGTTCAGTGACATTCCTTGTTTCAAAAATTCAGTGTGTTATCAAAATAAAACACACTCTTCAAGCGACCATGATGCTAATATTTCAATTTATTGAACATTTAACCATAAATAGGATGACAGTGTTGAAAATCAAGCTTTTTAAAATTAAATATGTGTTAGACATCAATTTTTACCACATGAAAAAATGTTCATTCAAATAAATTGGGTTACAGACTAAGTGCTCAAAGATCAACTCATTATAATTAAACTCAACATTCTGAGCAACATGCATTCAAGAAGGTAATAAAGCTTCATGTGAACCCTTAAGGGTGGAGATGGCTCAGTAGTATACAAATTATTAAAATCTTACAAAGTTTACAGAGTCAAACAGTAACAGTTACAGAGTTAAAATCTGTGAAAAACATTCTCAGTGATGTAGTCAGGGATTTTGATCTGACAGGAGTTTGGCTCCTCTAGATGCAATTTTTTGTGTCATGGAAGTCTTGCCAAAACTATTATAAAACATTTTTACAATTAAATACTAGAGCTAAAGACAACACAAAGGCTTCTACAGAACTCCAAAGTATTTTGGACAGACTGTTAAATTTTCACTTAGGTCTTGCAAATGTTTACAGCTTTCAACAGAACATATAATCTGAGTACTCCTTTACTGAACACAAACCCTAATATAGTCCATTGACTCTACACAGCTAGTCTAGCACAGAACTAGTCATACAGTTATGACTAAGAATATGGTAATAGAATATAGCATTAGAAAAACATGTTTATGGTTATATTCGGTGCTGATTCTGTATTTTGTACTCTGTTTTTTTGAGCAGTACTTTTTCCTTGACTTTTCTTGTTTATCTTCAGAAGGCATGATTGCAAGTAACAGAATCTCTGAGCAAGTCCGTCAAAAGAAGGTAAGGGATTTGTTATCCTGTTGGCAGTGAGAGTGAAAGATTCTTTGGAAGATCATATTCTTTGTTTTTTATTGACTGCTTTTAACTCTGTAAATACAGTCTAACAAATGCTTATGCAGCACTTAAGATTTCAATTTGAAACAAAGTGAGTTTTTAATAGAGTATGGGTCTTGCCAAGCCCTGCATACAACAGAAAGTTTTAGCCTTTGAGCATCTAATTTGGGCAGAATGTAAACATAATACATTCACACTGCACATGATAACACAATAAACCAGAGCCACTAATACATTTATTTACTCAGACTTTTTAATCCTCACAGATTTTTTAACAGAGTATTAACATCACTGCTTTTTATTTTAACACTGGATCTTTCATAACCTGAGGCATCATTCTCTTTCCTTGTAATAAATAGCATTTATTTCAAAATTTCCTCTGCCTCACCTCCAGCCTGTGTTAATTACCTTCCCTTGATTCCTTCCTACTAATCACTGCATCCTTAATATCCGTGGTTCAGAAGCAACAAGTGAGAGGTCCAAGACTTCTCAAAACCCTTCTGTTCCTCACATGTTCAGTGTTTCACAAAATCAGTCCATGATACAGACAGTGTACGTATAGTCATCCCTTCATCTTTGTAGAGACACGTGCACATACCAGTTGCAGTGTTTGCAGACTGGAATGTAATCAATTTTGTTTTAAGTCAAATCCTTGCTATATGTGTGTCCTGAAGTTCCTTGATTAGTCCCTTAGTTGAGAGTATATTGCTTTTTAAAGAAACTCTTGCTATTAATTTAAAATGAAAATGACTGAAAGTGGTATTCCCTAAGTGTTTTGGAAGTGCTCCAACCTATGTTAATACTTAATTGGAATGTGCCTGAGGCACTTAACATACATTAACTTCATATTCACTGTTGTTTGATTTTACACAGGATGAAGGAAAATTGTAAATAACAGCACGCCTATGGACAATGAGACAGGGTCGTGCACATCCAGGCTTAATGAAAATGACCTTTCATAAAACTTACATCATCAAACTGGACAAAACAAAACACTCCTTTTAGAGAAACAAAGAATATCTAGCAGAGCTTTTTCCCTGGTGCTGATAAGTAGGAGGTTTCTGTTGACCATCCTGAATCAGTACTGTTTTCTTTTCCTAGCTGGTTTGATTTAAAGCACATATTTTAAGCAAAGCTAAGATATCAAGTTTCAGCATGTGGGATACATCTTTACTGGAAGAAAGCTCAGAACGAAACCCCTGAGTGTTTTGTTTGATCAAAGACTTCACAATCTACTTTTTCCCCTGTCTGAAGCCATACTGTTGCATTTGATCCCTTACTATAACGTGGAAGATAGTTTTTCAAGACCACCTGAAAGCAGAACTGTTTAAATCGCATACAATGCAGTGAGATGATCCTGAAAGTAGACCTTCAGCCTCCCTCTAAAGTCCCTGCTGCCTGTATTTAATTAAATGAAGTTAAACATTTTTCTCCACTCACACTTTTGTTTTTCAGTCAGAGGACTGTTCACCCCCGATGTTAGTCTTAACTGGAGTAGTCATTAGGTACCTTCTTGATCAAAAGTTTCAGGTAATTTATTGTAAATGTAATGAAAATTATTATTTTTCTCGTGACTTTACAAAGCTGTTGCAAATACAAATACCATACCTAACGGAGAAGAAAAGCTGGATTCTATTTATACTTAAAATAAAAAAATATTTTAGTAAGTACTTTTTAATGATCCAATGAAGCCCACCTGCATCAACTCACTGCTTTCACTGGGTTTGTTTCATGTGAAGAGTATTACCTGAAAAGTATAGTTTGCTTGCATTAGTAAGAATTTATTCCAAAGAGTTTATTCTGACCTGCAGGCCCAACACCAGCACTGCTGATGATCACACCAGCCTCCCATCATAATTTTCAGATGAAGCAGCTACAACAAAGAGTAGAACAAAATGCACACAACTTTCTCCACATGAGCACCTAGGCACAGTGCGTTCTCCCTCTACAAACACAAAGCCTCTTGGCAACCCTGCTAAGCTCCTGAGACTTAAAATGTTCTTTTCTGATAGTTTTCAGCAGGTTCACATCTTTCAGTAGATTTAGGTATTTTTCAGTAGCTATCTATTTCAAAGTAGAGGTGCCCCTCAAAACTAGTTATAATATAAAATGTGCTAGACAAAAAAGCCTAGTTAGGAGGAGAAAGACTTTCTAAAAACAGATGAAAAGGACATGGTATAGTTGAAAGACTTTTCCTTTGCATTTCTCAGAAGAAACTGACTTCAAGAAGATGGATGGCAAACTGATAAATCCCACAACCAAGAGCATTTTGACATCCAGTCTTCTAACAATACAATCTTTGAATTTTATGGTAACAAAGATATATTAATAACATTTAAAACTAAGCATAGTATACAGTGAAATACAAAGCAGCGTAACATTTTTTCTCAGACAACTTCATACTCAGATGAGTTTCACTGTATACTTAATCTGTAAATTTATATGAAGAAAGTAAAACACAGGTTGTTAATCTAAAGCCAGATTTTGATCTAAACAGTACTTGCAAGATTTACATAAAGCAGAAGAGAACCATGCACTTAGATCTGCATGTCATAGAGCTCAGCTGTAAACTATCAGTTCGTGAGAAACCTTGCAAAGCAAAACAAAATCAAACATTTTTGTTCTGATTCAGAGCAACATTTTATTAAGAAAAAAAAATTATATCTGGGGATCACTGTCACTTTTCCAAGATGTCAAAATGTTCTGCTTCACTTTCAGAAATACAATATGAAACACATTAACACACCCTGAAATGAAATATTACCCCCTACACCAATCTAACACGTCCCTGTAATTTTGAAGTAACCGTGTTGTCACTCTGATTGAGCAAAGGAATCTGTGTTAAACAGCTAAAACTTGTCTTCCTTGGTATACGTACAGGCCAAGGAGAAGCTAATAAATCCATCCTTATTAAGGAAACACAGTGTTGTTCCTTTGCTCAATGCTATGCAGAAGAGACACCTAGGGCATTAAAGCAATTACACTTTTACTTGATTGAGAAGACCAGTGCCTGGCATATGAGGATTTGGAGGACGAGAATAATCTTCCAGCTGCATTCTCAAGTCAAGAACAGACTCCTTGAATTGCACATTGAGTGTATTCTAAGGGAGTAGCTTTTATCATGATGACTTAATTTGAGTTACTGCATTCTGGTTAAGGTACAGGTCTCTAAATATGAAAATACAAGGGGAGGGGTAAAAGAAATAGTTTTTCTCTTTTTCCTGAGAAGAAATTAAAAAATCATTTTTGGCTGCAAGCAGGTGAACTGGGGATATTATTGCATAGTTTAAAATTGAACTAAGAGATTACAGAACTTTCTAATAAGCAATTTCAGTCCGAGTCTTCCAGTTATTACACACACAATTGGAAGTTAAGTAAATAATCCCCAACATCAGCTGTCATGAAAGATTTTTCTCTCCCTCTTTGCCTTCTCAACCACTTTCTAAAGGCTCAGTGGGACTACGAGATGCAGTAGATTTGTCCAGTTTAAATAAAGTAGATGAGTTAGCCTCTGGATGTTTGCTCAATAATTAAATTTTTATATATACATACATTTAGTTGTATACATACAGACATATATATGTAGATCAGTCCAGTCTGGTGGGTGATTATGTATGACTCTGCAGTAAGATATGTCTGCATAGTCATATATTCACCCATCAGACTGGACTGAACTCATCTATGGTCCTTACTGAACATATTCTTGATGTACTGGACTTGGGACATATTCCCAATGACAATACACTTTCCCACCAACAGTGCCAGGTTAAAAGGTTTCTCATCCCTTTACCTGGCCCTGGTCAATTATTCCAAACTCAGTGCTGTAGCTCACTCCCAAAGAAGCTTTTTGAAAGTTTGCTTTTGCAAACTGGGTGACTGAAATTGCCCTACGTTAAAAAATAGGCAGAAGAGCCTGTCTCAACGTGGGTAAAATCAGCAATAACATAGGACGATATAGGCACACACTTAGATGAGCGATCATTTGCACCCTGCCTTTCTAGGACACTGAGCCAGAAACAATGGCCCCTTTCCAGCCCTCCAATTGCTCCCAACTTCATTCTATACTATGAAGAAGAAACGAAAAATAAAACATTTTTCTTCAGTTATTATCTTCTGTTCTACCTTTGAAATTTTGGGACTCATCAAGTACTTCTTTCAAGCTAATGATTTAGCAAAAATATATGCCAAATGTGGAGGATAAACAATGTGATGATACTCAAAAGACCTCCTGTGAAATAGCTCTGCAATCTACTTCACCTCAACAACAATGAAAATGGAAATTTTCCATCACTACAAGCATCTAATTTTAATTGTCTGTGCTGTTCATTTAAAAATCCCAGCTCTATCATGTCAGTATCTTTTGCATCTGAAGGAAAAAAAGAAACGTAGGAATGGGAAATGGCCATTGTTTAAAAGAAAAATAATAATCATTGCCACCTCTACTTATGAAAATAGTTGGGTTTTTTTAAAAAAATGTTGCACCATGCATGCTCTGAAATGCTTTCCTTGCCATCTTAAAAAAAGGTCTGATAAGATTCAGACACTGAGGCCTCTACCAGGTCTTCAGTAGGTGTATTTGTTCCCTTGTAACTTTACCTTTGATGCTCTCAAGCTCATGAGCGCATAAAAATTTATTAAAATGGAATCTATTAAAATGTATCAGAATTTATCAGTTTACATTTCACAAACACTAAAATACCAACACATCTATGTCCCTACATAAACACAGGCCCTAAACAGATGCCCATGACAGCTGGGGTGATACATGGCCCATCAGGGTGACAAAGCAGGGAGATGTGTCTTTCCAGATCACTTGACATTAAATGTACTTGATCTGTACATGGAGGAACCAATGACAGCTCTTCCTGCTCCCTGATGTGAGGATCTTTTGTGCACCGCAGAAACACCCTGCACGTCAGACTTGGCCACTGGGAATGGACCTTCTTCATGAATGCCCTTCCTTGCAAAATTTCTCACCATTTGACATTTCTCATCAAGAATGCACCACCTTCATTAGTTGCTGGCCCATTTCTGCAAAAAATGGTCATGGTTATCTGGGAATACCCATTGCCCAAAAGGAAATGGGCCAAAACAGAGCTGGCTGAATGTCCAAAATCGCAGACAGCCCTTGGCACCTGCTCTGATTCCCACAGGCTCCTCCTGGCCATGTGCATGGTACCAGTGACAGCATGGCATGCTCTGTGCCCCTCCCACTGGGTAGCAAAGTGTTGCTCCCATGACCAGCAGCTTGCTCCCTTGCTGGTGGTCCCCTGGGAGATGAGGTTGAGGCTCTGGTAAGGTGATGTCTGTATTATGGCGTAGCCATCCTCATGTGCTCAGACAAGCAAATAGTCACTACTACATCTTATTAGGTGTAATGCTCAGTCCTCTCCTTTCACACATATACCCTCATTCAGGTGAAGGAACAAATTTGCAGGGTTTATAGTGAGGAGATTTCTATCTTTGTAAAACATGATTCCTCAGTATAAGTAACAGTTCAGCGAATATTCAATCATTTCTTCCCATAGTTGTCATGTTCACAGTAACTATCTAGATTAGCTACTTCATCACTCTAACTGAATTTGTTGGGGAATCATCTTCCCTTCCATATTGATTTGACTGTTCTCTTCCTGTAACCAGAAGTTTTTCAGATTAATAAGTCAGGCTGCATTACCCTTATTCACACAGAATAGAGCCTCACTCCACAATTCTCTCTGTTGACTTCCATAGGACTATTCCTGGTAGAAGTTATTAAATAAGGTTATCAGCCTACACATTCAGACTTTAGGATAGTCTGTTACCCGTTCTTATCACAAAAAGTACCCTTAACAGCCTTTAGAACTTATAAGATGGTAATGCCACACTGTCTCAAGCAAATGGGTCGTTTTACACACTTGCCAATTTTAACTATACCACCTTCCAGCACTTTCATTTACGTAATGCTCTGAAGAAGAAAGAACAACTCACAGATCTTGCAGCTTTCCCACTGACTTTTTTCAAGACATTACCCTGCTCCACGTTTTCATCACTTATAAAATGTCACACTTTTACGTTGCTTGCATTATACAACCAGCATTTGTGAATTTATGCAATCCTTTGTGCTCATTCTCCTTTCTCTTTCCTTACCCATGAATATCCTCCCCAAATCCTAGTCTGTCATTTCACTAGCCCTTTTCCCATTTGTCCTGTAAATGATTCTACAAGTTACAACTTACTTTTATATTCTGTTTCCCCCATGTCTTCATTTATTTCTGCGCTGTTCTCTCTTCCCCCCTTCAACATCATTTTCCCCCTTTCCTACAACCACCTCAAAAATCTCTGAAACACTGATAGCTAGAGGTTGAACAAGTGTCACGGGAGAAACTGCCACGTTAGATCTGATCATCTCTTTTAATTTTTCCTCAAACTATTTGCTACTAAGTTCTAGTTAGTACTATGTACTACTTCAGATTTACTTTATTCTCATGTTCTTGCAAGGTAGCTCTCAGCTCACTGAAACAATATAATGAGAAAGACACTATTATTGCTTCTGTGCTGATACAGTTTTCATGACTAGAGCATCCAAGCCTCCTGCACACTTCACATATTCCCACCCTGTTCTCCCTCCTTGATAAGCAATGCATTTGCAGCTGGAAACTGAACAACAGAGGCTAGATCTGGTACTAAGGACATCCCACTGAAAGTAAATAAGCACCCTAACAATGTTATAAATCCAGGCACAGGAAAGCAAGCACATTTTTGAATCCCTGCCTTGTAAAACAGCACCTTAGAAAAGCTTCTGCTCACTCATCTCACATTGTACACTGCACCAAGGCTTGAGAGAGAACAGCCACAAGCATTTCAGGTTACATTTGCTCTTTAGTGACAAATCCTTCCTTAGATAGTCCAAGGACAAAGGTGTCCTTAGACACATAAGTCAGAGCCTTTAAAAACCTTTGTGAGAGAATTCCAGTCTTTCATGAAATCGTATTTCCTAGCATATAAAACATAGCTAAGAGGTTAGCATCTCAAATTTCTATAACTTAATAGAAATACAAAACCAAATATATAGCTCCGGACTAATGGTAACCACAGTCACCTTGCCACACATCCAAAAAATAAAGTTTAAACGTCCAAGTTGTTTTAATATATTACTTGAAAGAAAGACCATACATGTGTTTCATTATGAATCCAACCTCACTTCCATGATACTAAAATGTGACCAGCATTTGAATAATAATTAGGGTTTTTCATTTACTAAACAAAAGAAAAATATATTTTCTGTGTACCTGAAGAAGAGAGATTTTCAGGCAAACCATTTCTAAATCAGTCAAGATAGAGCTATTTGTTAGAGGCATAGAGGAAAATGAGTAAGAAAATTGCCTTTTATGGAAAACCTAAAAGCTGTGGGACTCTTAACTGACAAAATGCAGCGCTGTTACCTTGCTTTTAATTTGCCTTAGTTGAAACTGTATTGATCTTCTCACAGAAATACATATAAAGGATGATATTTCTTGTCACCAAACTCAGGAACATGGACTACCTCTTACATTCCTCGATGTCCCTCTTCAGCATTTTACTCAAATATAAACTCAATTCAAACATCAGTGCCCCACTCCTCCTAACCAGTAGAGCCAGTCCCTATTTTAGCAGACCAAATTTAAAAAGAACCCCTACACTGGTAGGGTATATTCATTAAGCTGGTAGTGCACAGATGTTATGCAGATGTATTCTCCACACACAGGACTAGTCTAAGTCCCTTATCAAGCAGGAAAACTACAGACAGCTTAATGTTAAGGATGTGTAGGTTTCAATTTCTATGATAAGACAGGACTTTCAGACCTGCAAAAGGAATGCCTGGTTCCTATCATGGCAATAAACCTTCCTTGTAGGAATATTTAAGGAGTGTTTTTCAGCAATCAATGAAATTAGCAACCAACTGAGGAATCCCCATCTCGAATGGATTGGTAGCCATGCACATCAATTTTATAACTGATTACAGATTACAAGTGTAGGAAATATAAAAACATTCTTTTGCAATATTTGTGAAATGTTTTGCATATTTATTTCATAATTTTAATGGTTAATTTAAAGTTGAAACCTAGCACAAAACTGGGTTACTGACACCCTGTTATCTGGGTGCCCTGTTCTTCGCTTTCTGCTGTAGCACAGAAAGGCTTACCCAGACACTAAGAAACTGCATTCTTTATAGTTCCCAGCTTCACGAGACATTTAAGACAAATGCAGCACACACAACTCTCTCACTTTTCATCCCTAGCTTTAGGGCAGGCAGAATTCATTTTAGTGATTGCAACAAACACAAAAGACCAGTATAATACTGTCACTTCAGAAGGGTCAAATTTTGTTGGCTTTTCTCATGTGATTACTTCTGCTGGCTTCCAAAAGACTAGTGTATGAATAAGTGAGCATTATTTCCTTATGTCTACCAGAATATTAGCAGTATTGAGAAGAACCAATATTCAACCACAGGTGCATAGCAAGAGGGGGAAAAGGTAAACAAAGACAAAATAATTCCAAGCTGCAGTCAAGTGTAATTACAGACATAAAGCCTCAAACAATTTAATCACTAGAAAATTAATCAAATCACATTGAAGTGAGAACGTGCCATCTCCAGCATCCTTGGAGGCAAAGAAGATAATTCAGTGAATCCCAAAGTGCGAAGCATAGGGGAAAGAAACACTCACCTATTAAATCTTTTGTCTGGACCCCACCATTGCCTCTGGACATCTTCGGATCTTTGCTTCAAGTACTAGGCTTAACCAGCAAGGATGAGAGCAAGGACAGACCCACAAAATTCATTTTGCCATCATAACCTGCACAGAAATCTGTACAGGAGTAAACTTACCTGTTTCTGCTCTTCCTCCCCAGCTGGACAGTCCAGAAGAAAGCACCAGCGGTGCAGCCTCAGACAGACTCATTCCCTCAAGCTGTAGCATGCCAGAGTAGAACCGGAATCAGCACAGCCTAGAGGACATGTATGCAGAGAGAATATTTTGATCTTGTACGTTGGTGTGTATTCAGAAAAAATCATATATAAAATTCTGTAAAGACTACAGTATGTATGTGTATGAAATTACATATGAAACTACAGATTCCTTTCCGACCCTTTAATTTCCCCCGCCCTTTTTCCTCAGATTATTATAACTGATAGGTACTCCTACTCAGTTATCTGGTAAAAGTTACCAAGCTGTGAACTTGCAGGAGAAAAGCTGCCTCCTACAGACCTTATAAAAATGGCACAGTGTGCAACTCTGCAATGGTGCATAGCTCCACTATATGGCATTTAATCTTTTTTCTTTCAAATAATCAAGGGTTACTCAGTAAAAAAGAATGAGGGAAAACATCCACTGCTGTGCAACATCTTAGTTAACTGATGTGCTAAACCCAGCTCACACTTGCTTTCAATTGTCATGGCTCAGCTAAATCAATGAAGTTATACAGAACCACACTATTTAACTACCTTGCACATTAGATAAGAGCACACTAGTTTCCCAAAAATTCAAATTTACAAATAATGTCCTCTAATACTGTCTGTATTCCAGAGAGTCCAGGAGCTATTTCAAACAAAAAGGCACTGTATAATGTACTTAACATTCCATAGAAAATTATAAATACACAGTAAAATATGACAGATTTTCTCATGAGCCAGCAGCACTGAAGTTTGCAGTTAATGTAACTTTGCAACTACAATATCTAGGAACAAGCATCACAGATTCTGCCCAACTGGATTCCTAATGAGCTGCATCATCACCTGAATTCCATTTAACAAAATTTATGCTATTAGCTGAAATTTCTTAGTTGGACAGCTGCTATCTAAATTATTAAAATATCTGCTTTGAAAAGAAAGGAATTGGTGTAAAAAGTCTGAGACTGCACAAATGTACTGAACAATCATGTCACTGAAAAGACTTAGCACGAAAAGGATAAAGTAAGTTTTCATACCTCTGTTTAAAGAGGAAAGAAATTAGTTAAATTCAAAAACTGATTGCAGAGACTCAAGATCATACTTTTATGCTGTGTTAAAGTTATGCATCTACATAAAACCACAAGCTTTTACACAGCAAAACTGGAAGTTTCCTGGTCTCTGTTGTTCCCCATTTTGTTGAAAAGTAAAGTGGTCAATGACAAGTATTTTGGCTAATTGCCCCTACATGGACAGAATTACACATTTTCAATTTCCACAGGAAAGGCTCATAAAACCACCCTTTTCTTTCTCTTTCTGAGGCAGCAGTAGTGACAGTAAGGACTGTATTTATTAATAATGTTAAGAAAACCCGTATGTTGGCTTTATCAGCCAACACCCTCAGGGTAACAGTTCTGTTATCATAAAAATCATCTTTATTTTCCCAAGATACCCACTTAATATGTGGAATTCTTTCAAAGAAAGAGGAGGTTCCCTACTGAACCCTGTTGTGAACCTCTTATCTCAGGAGTTCTAAGGAAAGAAACAAAATAAAAATGCCCTAAGATTACAAATAATGGACAAACCTCACGATACTTTAAAATAGGGTTATTAAAAGGGAATTAAAGGTAGGAACTATGAAGGAGAAATAAGGAAAATAAATTAATGTCTCAGTTAACAGGTACCACTATTAGAAATCACTGTACTGTAGTTTTCCAAAGGAAACTCTGAGAACCCAGCACCCTTACTCCCACTGAACTGAGGCTTCTGGCATACAGCAAGTTAATCACTTATATAGATCAGCAAAATGCCTCCTCACTGTCTCATATGCATTGCCTTCAACTTTTCTGAGTGTAGAATTGCCTCAGTAATACCACACAGTTCCCCACTGGCAAAGCCAAGCAACTTCTTAGAAAGTGAGTGAAGGAGTTTTAATTTCTTTACACCAAAGAAAGCCACATCTTGAATAAGCTAAGATTTAAGCTGTTGTGTGAGTCCCACCTTTAGCTGTGTTTTAAGAAAACAGCAGCATTCCTGTGCTTTGCATTGTGTCTAAAGTCTGAGGACTGCTCTGTGAATGAGCCACGCCGAAGAGCTTAATGTGGGGGAACATAAAGACTTCAAATCCTATTTGGCAGTACGCATGGCTTAACACAATGACATCCTCAGCTTTTCTGAGATTACAGTGCTGCTTGCCATACAGAAAGGGAAAACTAAGCTCCTGGTGAAGTATAAAGTACAAAGTACAGAAATTAAACTCGGTGATTGCAGTTTGAGAGTTAGGTGCGCCCATTCTTTCCCTGCATTTGAGAGTGAAATCCTGAAGAAAATGGAATTTTTGGAATTTTCCACTAAGCCATAACAATGAGCTATGTGAGCTTGGCAAAACAGAATGTGATGGCTAGAGAGGGGAACTGAGAGGTAGCAAAGCACTTGTTTTACAACTGTATCCTTGAGGAGAGCGGGGAGACTGATCAAAGCAAACATCCCGCCTCAGAAGGCACTGTGAACAGGGTGATAAAGTGTATAATCGAGGAGAACAACCAATTGGGATGTTGATATGAGCTAAAACAAAGTGCCCATTAGGGGAACCATCCTCATTATAACACTAAAAATCAGGCCCATAGCCAAGGAACACCCAAACCCACCCCACCCCTCCCAATAAGCCCCTTACTCCCTGAGCATGCCTGGTAAATTAAAAGTGAGCTGTACCTTTACATCAAAATGAGAAAGAAATTAACTAATTATCAGCTGAGGGGTGTGAATATTAGCTCTGACTGGCACATTTAACTGCATAAATGCCTTGTAGTTTCTGGGTGTGGGGTGCTGGCTTTGTGGGTTACCACCTAGCACCAATCTTTGCACAAAATGAATTAAAGAAAATACCTCTGCTCTGTGTGCAGTTTGGCATCTTGCACACTGAGCGAACAAACCCACTTTGCATTTCAGGATAACAAGAGCGGGCTCTAATTTAGCTCTAAAGGGAGTTCTGAATGCAGCTGAAAATCACTCATTGTGCCAGTCCACTTCAAAGCTAAGTATTCCCAGGGCACATCAGAATCTGCTCTAGAGATCTGTATACAGAAGAGTCAAGATTTGTGTGCATGGTGGAGGAGGGAAAAGGTCGGGGTGTGGAGCCAGTAAAAGGAGCAAACTGCAGAAGAGTAGTAAGAATGGCACCTACGTTACCGTGTCACAAAGACCCCACTGTACATCTTCTCAGGATGCTCAAGCCAGGAGACAGACGGAGAGTATGCAAACCCTGAAAACTTACTGGGGTGGAATGGAGACACTGCTCCCAGCCAGCTCATAAAGCGCACAGAAAAAATGTATACAAAGACATTATATGGTTACCAACCTAAAAATCCATGAGGCAGACTTGTATGATGGTATTGTTTGTCCTCCATCTCACCAAAGGAGACTTGGAAGGACTGCCTGAGGACCACTAGAGTACATGTGTTTTGGGGCTGAACTGCCAAACACATGCATCTCAGTGCTCATTAATTTTTCCTTACAAAATCATGAATCTGAATGAGTAAAGTTAGTTTTGCTTTAATTTTTGGAAATAAACCCATCTTCCTTTCCAGTAAGAGCTTGCATTCAACTTTTCTACACCGTTGCAACAGCATTTCCTACACCAGCTTGCTGGGGTCTAACATTTCTCTTAGCATCTTTCACATGGAAAGCTTCAATGCAACAAGGGCTTCTTACACATATGGTCTGAAATCCTCCCATCTGTTCTTTAACCAGATATATTCACTCTTTTACTAGACACTCCTTTGGCTTCTTAATTGGCCAAAGGGAGATCATGCAAGCTTCTGAGTTTTGCCCTGCTCGGCAACCACTGAGGAGATGGAGAAATGCCCGCTGAGGGCATGAAAGCTTCTTTAGCTAAAAGTCGAAATGAAACACTTTCTGGCAAAACACAAACAAAAGCTTCTCTGGTGCCAAAAGAAGGCTAGCAACCAAGCTGACTGACACCTGAAGTCTGCTCCTTCATCCCCTCTCCAGATGTCCTCAAAGCTAGAGACTATACAAACTTAGCCAAGAGCAGGTACTCATACCCAGGAGATGAACAGCTTTTCACACACACTCCTCCAATTACTAGTGCATTTTTCAGCACTGTCATACAAGTTCCAAGCACACAGTCGAATTTGACACTTACATTAGTTTCATGGCTGCTTCCTTCACAATAAACAGAGGTTTCAATAGTAAAATAGGCACAACCTTCCTCCATCAAATTAAAAGAGCTTCTGGGACTGTTTTTATTAATAAAGACCTTATATTTAGACTTCCGAGTATCTCTGGTGCTTTTATTGCCTTATTTTAGATTTTATGCACCTGAGTCTTTCAGTAGATCCAGTCACTTATATTTACAGTGCCGAGTAATGAAATATTTAACTGCAGTTAAAGCTACAGTTTTTACATCACTAAAATTAAAACCAGAAGAAAAACAAAATCTTCCAAGGGATTTCTTTGAAAACTTCTGATTTTTGGCATCTTACTTTTGGATTGTTAAAGTCCTTGGGAAAACTTCTCAAATAGAATGCCGTGATTCTAAATGATTTTACAGAATCCACCTTGAATCTTTTCTTCCTCACCAGTACAGCACAGCAAAACTCCCGCAAATGGTAAAAGCAAGGTAAGATTTTTGATAAATTTTTAAAAAACCCATCATTTCTGAATGAAAAGCAACGACAAAATTCAAGATTATAAGTCATAAAAGCCTCATATGGGAATGACACTTTCTAATAGCCAGGTAGGACAATTTGATCATCTTCACCGTGAAGAAACAATTACTGAATGCCCACAGAGTCATGGTTCTGACCAAAGGACAGGTAACACTATTTCATACTTAATAATAAGAAGAAACACAGGTGCAGCTAATTATTTGCAATTCACACATAAACACACCAGCTGTTATTTCAGTAGCCCATATAATTTCTGTAGGTAGTCATTGTAACAGAAGTCTTGAACACTAACGTATCAGACCTACTGTATTTACAGGCTTTGCATCCACCTCGCCTCCAGGTACGCCCTGAGCCCCCCCACACTAATCAGCATCAGGCTGGATCAGGGACTTGGAAGCGAGTTTGTCACAGCACAGCACCCGGATGCAGCGGGCAGTTCTCGGCACACTCCTCTATTACTGAACCAATACTCCACCAGGGCATTCAGGGTTGTACTACTCTAGGCGCTAAACAGCAAACAACTGTGTAAGGTACTTGAGGTCATTGAAAATCCCACAGCATTTATAAAACTGAGATGCTCAATCTTCTGGCCCTCACGAATTTTCACATGACATAAATTAACGTTAATGAGCACCACTGCTAACAATCTCCGTACAGGCTAAAGATTGTTCGTAGAGCAGCTCTCCAAAGCTTGCCCTCACTTCAAAGACATGCCAGCGTATGACACAGTTGCACTTTTCCTCAGTGCTAATCTTTTACTTTATCCAAACTCTACATTCAACATTTTTATTCATTAAAAATACACCAATATATAAGAATATAATAATTCCATTAGCTTTTGTTTGATGGTCACATCTTTCCACAGTCATTCCCTATCACAAAATGTTCTTTCTCTGGATTATCCAACCAATTTCCTGCCTTCCCAGCCTTATACCACACTTTCTTCTATAAAGCTAGATCTAAAGCAGCCTCTTTATGCCCTCTAAATGTAATGTCTTTTATCTTCTCTGCTGCTACAACCACATTCTGACTGCACAAAGACCCTTGACAGCACAAAGAGCAAGCAAATGGCCTTGAAAATCATGAAATAATACTGGTAGCAAGCTCTTTTAAAAAGAGCCTTATAATCGTGTGCTGCTATTATTCTCTGAACGATATTGGGTTTTATTTTGGAAGGGATGTGGCAGTAAACTCCACCCAGATACTGTACAGAACGATGACTGTTCCCAGGCAGTTACACCTAAACTTCCCAGTATGATAAACAGATACCAGGTATCACTTAAAATATACAGAATAGACCTTGTTAATTTGTGATCACTAAAAATCCAGCTTGAAACCACTACTTTAAACAATTTTTAAGTTTAGAAAAGAGGTTTTCTATACATCTTGCATGTGTCACTGCTGAGTTGAACAAAACCAAAACGGGATACTGACACAGAGAGATAGACGGAAAGGGAACAGTAACAGATGACTGCTTTGGTAGGAAAGTAGCTGAAATAAACTAATCTGAATGGCATCAGTTTATCATATAAAGACATTTAATTTATTTCATTATTCTCTGTGGGCAGCTAACGCACCCCAAGGCCCTAACATATTCAAGGAGATGAGCATAGCGGACAAAGACTCCTTCAGAGTGCAATATTTAATGAAACTTAAATTAGGTCTCAAAAGAGCAATAGAGTGTATATTAAATATGGCACCGACACTGAGTCATTCTGTTCATATGCGTGTGTTTTAAAGTAATTGCCATCAAATTCGCACAGGACCCAGAAGATTTTAATACAGTTTTAATATAGCCATGCATATAGCTTCCATTTTAACCTACACTTCATAGTATTTTGTTAACGAGACACAGGATAGAAAGGTAAGGAAAAGTCTGCAGCTAGGACTGAACATTTCCATAACAAACAGAATAATTTTGTTTTCTTAGCAATAAAGTGAAAGGCTACAGGATTTTGGGTTTTGTTTGCCTCTTTAAATTTATAGATATATGTATATGTCAAATAAAGTTAAGAGACTATTCATATTTTAAATACTGCAATTTAACAAAGTGATCAGGAAGGTGTTATTGCCAAGTGTTTTATATATTATGTTTCTATGTATTTACATGGGGGGAAAAAAACAAAACAAAACCGAACAAAACACAGACGCCCAATTCCAACCTTGGATTCAATCCATTCTCTAATAAAAAAAACTTACCTGCAAACAAACTCACTTTCATACAGCACTCTGATGCACTGTAGTACAAAATACTATGCAATAAAATTTTAAAAAGTTAATCGTAAGCAAAAGCATTTTTAAACATGAAAGTAATCCACCTGTCTTACAAAATTTGGAAGAAAAAGCAAAAAAAGGTTCTTATTTTCCCAGTAAATATGACAAAGAAATAGGTACTTAAAAAATAGAATCAAAAACATACAAAAAATATGGTCTTGAAGTTCACGGTTTTGAAAAGGGTTGGTAGACAACTGAAATAATTTTCAGTCAAAAAAAGTGACTTTATAAAAAGGACAACAGGACAGCATGGTTCTGTTTGCTGAATATACTGCCGCAATTTTGTTCTGCAATGCACTTTCTTCCAAATCCAGGGAAGCAGCATTCAGTCAGGCCAGAGGAAGAAAGGCTCAACACAACAAGATACACAAACACACTACCTCAACAACTAGGACAGAAGAAGGATAGATACTTGTCATAGTCCAGAACGTGATAAACAGAATTAAAGACAAAATTTGGGAGTAAGAAATGAAGACTGGAACTTCAAGATTTGACTGCTAATGAGACAGAAAGCAGAACAACAGGAAACAAAACAGACCTTAAGCAAAAGTAGAGGAAGGTTTAAGCTCTTCATACCACTGTAGTAACGGTCCTCCCGTGACTCGAGATGCGTCGATGCTGTCTGTCAACCATCAACACAAAGGGGTTTGGCCGAACTGCAGTTTTAGGGCCAGATGTGAGCTTCTGCCTATGATATCAAGTCATTAACTGTTAGAACTAGTCACATAGACAAATGCAGACTACAAGCGTTAGAGTTTGAACAGGTATATCCTTTGGAGTATACTTGTGTATTCGCTCTTCTTGCAAGTCTCTGTATTTGTAGTTTCCTGTACCCAAGGATCATGCAAGTGTGTCATAGAGGAAATCAAGCACCTGTAAACCACTAATTGGGGGACACTGTAGTGAAGCAATACTTTTGCACCATCTCACTAAAGACTTTTCCTAAATTTTGTATTTTCTTGTCTTTTGCTCTCAAAAACAAACTGACAACAACCAGATCATCTGATTAAACAAAACTTTTGCAACTTGACTGAACTGTGATAATTTACTGCAGATCATGTGGAAGCAGCAATACTTAAATCTCTTCTTTGGCACTCTTCATATTAATCTGAATCTTAGCGAAATACTAATCTCTTTTTTTTCTGTAATTTGCATTCTGCAGGCTTGTTTTAAAATTTATCGAGATACAAAAAAAATTTGAAGAATCCTTTATATAAACTTGTATAGAACTCAATACTCTTGCACAAAAGTCCATTTACTGGGAGTGCCCTGGAAGTTTAATTAAACAGTTTTGAATATTGTAGCGGAAAAGCCCAGCATCTCCTTCGCACATGCCAATACTTCCAACTTTTGAAAAGGATGTCTGGCAGTTACACATTTCTAGCATTTTATCTTAACACAGTTCTATGTTGTACTATTTTGACAGATTCTTTGTGTTGCTTGGGTATTCAATTTACTGGAAACTGCTATTAAAATAAGACAATCCTGTTAGCGTGCTTACTGTAGGTACTGTAATTCTTAAGCTTTTACCAATTTAAACATTTCTGAGAAAACTTTCTTTATAAAACAAACACTACATCTTTCTCACTAAGGACAACACCCACAACTAATTAAGGAGAGATTAACTGCACTGTGCCAGATTGTTTTTTTCAATTCAAAGATCCACTTACTTGAGGCTGCAGATCCAGACTTAACAAGCACTACAGCCATTTTATGATTAGAGACTTATGCTAACGTTATATGGAGGAGTAACAACTACTCTTTTCAGAAGTTACGTTATCAGGGATACTTAAAATGGATGGATTTTCACCTTTTCATGTTACTTTAATCATGAGCTGAAACAGACCTTGGGTATTAAAGCTTTAAGGGATCATTCCCAGACCTGAAGGCATCAGATAGCTTTTAAATGACAAAAACATGAAGGAACATTACAAAACCAACTGCTGTCTTTACAAGGTTTGCTCTTAAATAGTAGATTTTCTGAAGGGACACAGGTTTGAAAAATAATTAAGTAATTAACTTTCAAATAGTAGATTTTCTTAAGGAAGAAAGGTCCACAGAATAACCAATTCCTTTCTCTTTGAGGAAGTGCATTACAGAGGTCTGAAGGGCACTTAATCTACGATGTCAAAAGAACTCATTTAAAAAAAAAAAAAATCACACTTAAAACAGTAATTTGGTATGGCATTGTTTTATTTTATCAGCTGCAGCTTTACGTGGAAGTGGAAAATTCAGACAAATATTCATAACAGTGAACAAAGTCCATCATGAAAGATAAAAAGAGTGTTTTGCAATAAACCTCCAGACAATTCAGATGGGTTCAACAATCACCAGCTTTTACTGGAGTGCTAACAAGAAGCCTGCAAGGTTCCTGAACTCCCTTTCCTAACAGACATACACAGACTACCAGGAACTAGTCAGACCCATCTTTTGATAGTCTCCATGACTATTGAGGTTGACATGACAGTCACTAAGTCTGAGAGAAAATATGTGATCCACAGCCAGACCCCGAAGGAAGCAGAGTTCAATGCAATGAGGTGACATGAGACCAACTGTTCTTTTCACCGTGATTCTTTTCACCATGACAACAGCTGCTTCGAGGCATTCCTCGACTAAAACACCAGCCTCTCCCAAGCATCAGTCTTCCAGCTGAGCCTGCTTCTCCTCATCCACGCTCTGCAGTTCCTGCACATACATCTGGGACAGGTATTAATAAAAAACAGGCGACTCCTCCCCCAGCCTAACGTTGGGAAGAGCCGGTTAGGATTGGGAGGGTGGGGGTCGGCCCTCCGACTCAGGGGGACAGCGAAGGCAGGCAGGAGGGGCCAAGCAGCCCTTCCCCTCCCCGCCCCAAGTCCGGCGCTTCCCGCTCAGGCGGCGAGGGCGGGAGGCCGGTAGCGCCGCCCCCTCACAACACCCCTCCCGCCGCGCCTGCCTCGGGGCCGGCTACACCAGCGGCACCAGGATCTTCTTCTCAAGCGGCTGCTCGCGGGCAAACGGCGGCTGCTCGTCCTCCTTCAGCAGCTCGTCCAGGTCGCCGTCGTCCGGCTCCACCGCGCCGGCGGCCCGGCAGCGCCGCAGGTGCTGCAAGGCCCGGCGGTGCTTCTCTTGCAGCCGCCCTAGCTGGTCGCGCAAGGCCTCCGCCTCCTCGCCCCGGTCGGCGGCGGTGGCGTTGTGGGGACAGCCGGGGCTGGGCCCCAGCAAGGCCTGGCGGAAGAGGCAGC